>NC_081429.1:59043820-59343820 GCF_949786415.1 Peromyscus eremicus | reverse complement strand
AGCGTCAAGGTGACAGTAATGTTTCATGATGCCATATTTACAAATGCTTCAGAAACCCTTTTGGATTTATTTTTGTGGAATATTACTTTAACTAGTCAAAGATGTGTTATATTTGTTTATGCTGCATTTGTTTCACACTGTAAAGACGTGTTGCATCTGTTTTACCTTGCCTGCCTAAGGTACCTGATTGTTCTAATAAAAAGCTGAATGGCCAATATCTAGTCAGTAGAGGGATAGGTGGGGCTGGAGGGCAGAGAGTAAGTAGGAGGAAGAATCCGGGCTGGAGAAAGGGAAAGGAGGGAATGATGGGGAAAGAGAGTTCCTGCCTGGGGCCAGTCAGGCAGGCAACTGTCAGCCAGCCAGACGTGCAGTAGGACATACAGAACGAAAGAAAGGTGAAAAGCCCCCAGGCAAAACTTAGATAAGGAGAATCAGGTTAAATTAAATCATAAGAGCTAGTGGAACAAGTATAAAATAAGGCCAAGCATTCATAACTAATAAGTCTCTGTGTCATGATTTGGCAACTGGTTGGTGGCCCAAAAGAAAGCCTGTTTCGATTTATCATGCCTTAATGTTTGACTTTGAATTAATTCTTGGCTGTCACGTGTTCAGAAATGTTTCTTCCAACCCGACTTTCACTTGTGCCACCTAATTTGAGGTTGTGACCCACAGTTTGAGAAGTCTGGCAATGGAAAACACCAAGTCCTTATCTTACTTAACAACAGTACAATAGGAAGTTGATTTCTATGAACCTCTCTTTCATCCTTGTTTCACTGCTAATCTCTTTCATTCTTCTACTCAGCAGAATCTACTGGCTGCTTACTTTGCTGTTCCCACAGGAGGCAGGGTTTGGACAGTTCTCCTCCATTTCACCGATCCCTGGATGCTCCCACATAGTCAGATGGCTTTTAAGCCATCTGCTGGCACATTATTTTCAAGTCACAATCTCCAAATCTCTCCTAAGTTTCAGAGTTTCAGATGCACTTTCTTTATTTTACATTCTTGAGTGTTTTACTGTCCTATTTCTAAATCATAAAATAGTCAGCATTTCAAATTAGCCCTCAACCTTCTCATTTATTCGCGGCCCTATATGTTTTCTTCTTCAGTCTCAAAATCTCCATTCTTTTGCACTTTCACTGAGTATCTGTTATACACTTGAAACATGTCTGTTGACTCTACATCACAAATACCTTCAGAATCCGACCACTTAACCACCTCCACCTCTGCAGCCTTCTGTAACTTGAACTGTTGCTGGACATTAGAATACATCTCCTTCTAATTCTCCTGTCAACATTACCCACAGTGTATTATTTACCATACACTCATCAGAGCTATCATTTTAAACTATAAAAATGGGATAATGCAACTGTTCTACATAAGTCTTTATTTTTACTCAGAGTAGAAGACTATACCCACTGTGAAACTCTCTGGAGGAACTTCTAAAATCCACTCCTATTTGAGGTCACATCCTAAGAGATATTAATCTGACAAGCCTTGTAAGGAATTTGTCATTGGATTTGAAATTTTGGCGTGCTGTGTCCTGAAGATGTGTAGACCAGTGGTAGAGTATGCACAAGGCCCTGAGTTAATTACTAGCAAGAAAATAAAATCAGAAAGAAAGAAGGAAGGAAGGAAGGAAGGAAGGAAGGGAGGGAGGAAGAAAGGAAGACTAGATGACTCTAAATGGCCAACTATACTTAAGACATCTTTGTCTCATTATTTCTTCTTTTTTTTTTTCTTTGAATGGATTTTTCACTTTTTCTCTTAGCTTGTACTGCTTCAGTCCCATTTGGCATCTTTGATATTTGTAAAATACATCAAACATCTGTCTGCCTCAAAGTCTTCTCATCTGCTAAGGTTTCCCCTATGGCCTTATCATGTTCTGACATGGTATATATTTGGATTATTTAATTGTCACATTTAAATAGAGTATAAACTCCAGGGGGTTTTGGAGAGAACCACTGCCATGTTCCTTACCTCTAGGTTACTTTCTTATCCATAAGAGGCTCTAAGTGAATAACTGTTGAAAACAAAGTCTAGGTTAATATAATTTTTTGAAAGATGGGCTTAGGGAAGTGAATAAGCCAAGAGAAATGCTGTGTTTTTGATGAACTCATTTGAGTTACCAGTTGAACAGACATGGAAATTTTCATTAAGAAGATGAAAATAAGATGTGTGGTGGTGGTGCATGCCTTTAATCCCAGCACTCGGGAGACAGAGGCAGGCGGATCTCTGTGAGTTCAAGGCCAGCCTGGGCTACAGAGTAAGTTCCAGGATAGACAGGCACAAAGCTACACAGAGAAACTCTGTTTCAAAAAAAAAAAAAAAAAAAAAAAAGATGGAAATAGGGCTCTGTGGTTCCCAACAGAGTATATCAAGGGAGGAAAATGTTACTTTCAAGAATGCACATTTAGAAGATGCAACAGCATTCATGAGAAGTGAAAGGGGGCGGGACAATGAAGGGTGCCAAGGATCCACTCAAGAGTGCAGCCAAATCCCACCACAAAGAGAACAGCTCTCGCTATGGCCCGAATTACTCTCTTTGGCTCTTCTTTCACCCTCCGCTTCCGGGTGATCCTTAGGCCAGGTGCTTCAAAGCATCTGTACCTGTTCTGCCCCTCACTGTTTTCTATGTGTACTATTGGCTCACTGTGGTGCCCCTCAATGTTTTCCAGGTGTACCATTGGCTCACTGTGGTGCCCCTCAATGTTTTCCAGGTGTACCATTGGCTCCCTGTGGTGCCCCTCACTGTTTTCCAGGTGTACCATTGGCTCCCTGTGTTGCTCCTCACTGTTTTCTAGGTGTACCATTGGCTCACTGTAGTTATGAGAAGCTCAAGTAGTTGCCTCGACATCTCCATAACAATAAAGGGCTAATAAGTCATCTGCTTCATATTAAGCTGGTGAGGTTTGGGATCACATCGCATGAATTTAGCCTGGCTTTAAGTTCCTGTGAGGCAATAACAGCACTCTGTATTCAAAATGGAGTTGAGGTGATAGGCAGCTGCGAGGACTTCACAGCACCCCAGCAGCAAGGAAATGTGGACTGGAAGGTGCTAAGACTGTAATTAGAACAAGGCATCTGTCTCCCAGCGCCTACCAAACAGCTACTAATCAATGTGATCCCTCACTTTGAGCAGGGAAGTGCTCACCCATAGCTCTGCTGGATGTTTTCCCAGCCAGTAGCAGACTGAGTACTGGTGGAGAACACCGTGACTCTGAAAGAGGGAAGAAAGTATCACTGCTCAGGAAATATACCACGTTGTAAAAGATGTCTGTTAGGGCTTGGGTTAAGGTACTCTTACTTCCTGTCAATTGCATGTTTCCAGAACAATCTAGAGGCAGATTATTATTAAAAGGATAGCTTGCTCTGGAGCCCTTGCATGCTGATTATCTGGAAATTTTCCCTTTAATTTCTTGCCCCATATGTTTACTTTCCCTTAGGGCATATTGCTCAGTTTGATTATCAGGCAAGATAAAACAGATTTAATGCAATCATATCAAATTACCATTTTCTACTGGTTCTGACTTGCACATCATTTTTCAATATATGATCTATAGTTTGTTTCTCTAAGAATCTTCCTTATAAAAAAAAGCTCTTTAATTCTGTACATTGAATAGTGCTGCACATCGTGCTTCCTGCAGAAAGATTGTTAGTGTAGACTGGGTCCTAAAGGCTTGTAGCTCTCTTGTAGTAAAGAAACTGGTTTAAATGCTTTTGAATCTAATATTTCCCAAACTTAGCCCTTTAGAGAGTTTTCCTTTTCCTTCTTCTCTAAGACATAAAACAGAATTAATGTTCCAAAGAAAAGAATTTAGTTGAAGCTAGATTAAATATTTCTTATCATTGACATTTAAATAATGCCTAGAATGAAGTCCAGAGATTTCCTGAGCATTTCCTAATCTCTATTCTCTATTACCACAGATAACTACATGTTATGCAATCATTTGGGATAAGTTGGCTAGGATTCCAGCTCATTCTTCTTCTCAAAAGAGTAAAAATAAAAGTCAATCCTTTTATCATAATGATCAGTCAATTTAAAAGTTGACTCTGTTCTCATCCAATTTAGCTCCAGCAGACAGAGACCTAGGGCACAGTCGATGTCCTGTGTAGACTTTGATGCCCCATGTTTCTGAATACTTCACAGGTGGGGATAAGTTGGCAATCTACTTTCTCTCCTTACAGAGGAGGATGTTCAGAGATTGATGACATTTAGGACGGCTTCCCAAGATTCTGAAAAAGAAATCTGTGCTCACCGGTACTTTAAGTAACAAACTTGTATAGAATTTTTAAAGTAACTATAATGAGTGATTTTATATATTATGCTTCTCTGTAAAGAATAAGTGTATGGATAACTGTGATATAAAATTAAAGATGACTAATAGGTCTGAAAATCAAATCATGAAAATTATGAACAGTTATTACTGTGGATTGAATGTGAATGGCCTCCGTTGGCTCACATATTTGAATACTACTTTCCCAGTTGTTGGAATGTTTAGGGTGGAACTGATGGTGTGGCCTTATTGGAGGTGGTATGTAAAGGTGGGTGAGCTTTTAGCCAGGCCCAGGTAGTATTCACTCTCTGCCTCCTATTTGCTAATAAAGGTCTAAACTCTCAGCTATTGCTCCAGCTCCATGCCTGCCTGCCTGCTGCTATTATCTCCAGCACAATGGTCATGGACTTGCCCTTGGAAACTGTAAGTCCCCCCAAAACTATTTCTTCTATAAGTTACCCTGGTCATGATGTCTCAGAACAGTGATTGAAAAATAACTAAGAAAATGATCATTCTGTTATTTAAGTCTGTTCTAAAGTACAAAATCACATGGGTAAGGAAGCATAGATAGTATGAGAGGTAAGAAAGCATAGCTAGAATAAATATACGGACAATCTATTGAGAAGTACAGAAAGATAAAGAAAGTAAAAAAGTGATTAGAAAATTTTATAAGTAATGAAGTTTATTTGCAGAGATTCATATTTTTAAACCTTTCTTTCACTAGAAAGACTATATTCTATAAAGCATCCTTAAAAAGAAAAGAGAAAACAGGAGAGGAGGCAGATGACCTGAGAAAGGATGGTTGATATTTATTACTCATTTTTATATGGCTTGGAGGAATAAAATGTTCTACAGACAGAGTGATGTGCACATACAGTCTGAGGTGAGGTGAAATAAGGTAAAGAAAAAAATGAGAGAATGAAATTGAGAATTTTAGATGTAACTAGAGGAGTAAGATATGCTTCTAGGTATAGACAGGAAGTATTTTTCTGTAATTTATCTCTTCTCAAAATCTTCAAAGATGTTTCAGAAAACAGAAAATGCTTATATTCTGAAGTATGATGAATATTTCTTAGCAACGAATGGTAGATAATGGGAGAAAGAAGGTCCAGAGAGCTCTGATTTCTAGTGAAGTACGGAGGAAGAATAATTGGATTGAAGAAGCTTTATATTTACTAGACTGAATGAACAGTGGGAAGGACTGATGCTTTCATGAATGAGATAAAGTAATCTGGATTTTACCTCTGAAAATGAAGACATCCCAAATTATGTGCTTTAATTCATCTTAACACATGCTTATTAGCGAAAGGTTTTGTTTTTAATTATTTATTTTATTTTTGAGGTTATAATATAATTGTATAATTTCCCCATTCTCTTTCCTCCCTCCATACCATCCAGTCATAAAATAATATCTGTTTTTCATTAACTGTTGAAAGTTTATGCAAATGTATTCTTTTTCTTTCTTTCGTTCCTTCTTCTTCTTCTTCTTCTTCTTCTTCTTCTTCTTCTTCTTCTTCTTCTTCTTCTTCTTCCTCCTCCTCCTCCTCCTCCTCCTCCTCCTCCTCCTCCTCCTCCTCCTCCTTCTTCTTTCTTCTTCTTCTTCTTCTCCTTCTTCTTCTTCCTCTTCTTCCTCCTCCTCCTCCTCCTCCTCCTCCTCCTCCTCCTCCTCCTCCTTCTTCTTCTTCTCCTCCTCCTACTGGTAGATACTTGAAGGTAAAAACTTTAGGCAATTGTTCATGTTATCCAGGTTTGAAAACATCAACCAGGTTTGAAGATATTCTTGACTTGTATAATTGTCTTTGTTGATCATTTATTCATATTCATAGTCAATTTGTTATGCAGATAATGGAAATTGTGTTTGGATATTCCAGAAAAATAAAATCAAAAGGCTACATACATATGTACAAAAAATATTCATCTTAAGGAATAGACCCAAAACAATTATATGAAATGTTAAGCCCTAAATATATAGGACATTTGAAGGCTGGGAATCTAAAGAGAAGACCCAGTATTACAGTATAATCCTGAAGGGTACATGCTTTGAAAAAAGAGAGAGAAAAATGAGGGACTGAGATGATAGTTCATTTGGTAAAGTATTTGCCTTGGGAACACAAGGACATAGGCTTGTTCTCCAGACCCTATATTTAAAAATCTGGACATAGTGGTGTGCTTACCTGTAATTCTAGAACTGGTGATACAATGGCAAGAGGTGCCCTATAAATTATTGGCTATCTGGCCTGGCCTATTTGGCAAATGAGAAACCCTGGGTCAAAAAATAAAAAGTGCATGTTACCCAAGGAATGTCATCCAATGCTGTCCTCTGGTCTGCACACACTCACACACACACACACAAATATGGACACATACATACAGAGAGATAAATCTTGAAGAGAAGATAGGAAGATATTGGAGATGCAATCCAGAGGAATGACCATAACAAGTAAAACATACATGACTTAGGAATATAAAATAATACATTCAAGCCAGTAATGGAAATTATAGAGCATATTACTGTTTGCAATATATTTGATATTACACATGCAAAAACTGGCAATGGAGTTGTTAAACATATACACAGGCATGCATAAGCAAACATTGCCATTTTTAAAACAATGATGTAGAACAAAGTGTAGAACATGGCTATTCACAGGCAAGAAGCATCCATTGGCATTGGGAGGCTGCTAAATTGCTTGTTTTGCTTGAGCAACACATCATACATTTATTTTCTAAACAACCATTTAGAAGGAAAAATTTTACCATCTTACTTCTGGCTAATAAAAACCCAAGATGAATTCTAGATCTTACTAAATATGATTTAAGTGTCACCTTGCCAGGGGAAAGTGAGATTGTGTGAATTTTCCCACTATTTCAATAAGCGCTGTCAAAAACATCCTCTTTTGATATTCCCCAACCTCAAAGATTTAAATTCATTTAGTACTTTTGAAGAGACAGTGTCTGTTGCCTCTAGGGAACATTCTCTGTTCTCTCCTCATCACATTCCTGGGCTCTGTAGGATGTCTGTATTAGTCTCCAATTGCAATAGCTTTATTCCATTTTCTTTAAACTTTCCAATAGCCAAGGTGTCCACAGTAGGACCCAGTAGGTGCTTCTTCTGAATCTGTTCAAACTGCTTTTGTCATAACTGCCGGCACAGTTGGATCTGGTGCCGATCAGACACTCCATTGTCCTTGGCACCTCCCACAGCTGCTCATCCAAAGCACAGCTGTTGCATTAACCTTTAATGATATTCAGAGACTCGGCTACATTTTATGAAACAGGCATGCCATCATTCAAAATCCCCAACACTTTCTATTGGCTTTGGAATTGAGCCAATATTTATTAAACTGTTAATAAAAAAATTAATCAGCAATCATGCAGTGTATTAGCAAAATTTTCTCAGAATCTTTTGCAATGGCAGCTAACCTACTGAAGATGCCCGTGCATTCTCAACAGTAGAAGACTCAAGAAAAGCAACACAGAAAAGGCATAAGTGATTGGAGAAGCTCAAATTTCACCGTGTCAGAATTCCCCAGGAAATGAACAGTTCTTGTTGGGGATTCTAACAGCAGTGTTCTGTGTTGGACCGCAGAGACAGTTCATTGGTTAAGAGTGAGGACTGTTTTTCCAGAGAATCTGTAGTTGGCCTTTCTTTTGGGCAGCCAACCAGCTCCCAAATAAAGACATGGAGACTTATTATTAATTACAAATGCTCAGCCTTAGCTTAGGCTTGTCCCACTAGCTCTTTTAACTTAATTTAACTTGTTTCTTTTCATCTACATTTTGCCTCAGGGTTTTTAACTTTGTTTCATTCTGCATGTCCTAGTTTCCTGCTTCCTTTGTGTCTGGATGACTGGCCCCTGGTGTCTCCCTGCAGCCTCCTTTTCTTTCTCTAGCCCAAATTCCTCCTCCTACTTGTTCTCCCTATCCTCAGGTTCCACATATACTTCCTCCCTCACTTTTATTAGACCAATCAGGTGCCTTAGGCAGGCAAGGTAAAACATCAACACATTTTTACGTAATTAAACTAATGCAACACATCTTTACCTAGTTAGACACTTATTCCACAACCTAAACAAATGTAAAACATTTTTACATAGTTAAACAAATGCAGCACATCTTTGAATAGTTAAATAAACATTCTGCAACAAATACTCATATCCAACAACTCACAATTGCCAGCTCCATGGGGTTCAATGCCTTTGACTTACATGAGCACCGGCACTGATATAAACAGACCTAAACACACACACACACACACACACACACACACACACACACACACAATTTAAAATTAATTATTTAAAACAAAACAAAAAAACAAGAAATATTTTTGAGACAAAAGATGACTACTATTTATTTATTTTATTTTGTTTTCATTAGTTCTTTGAGAGTTTTATACAAAGTTTAGTCATTCATTTTCAAATTCCTCTCCAATTTAACACCCTCCATATTCATCCAAGTTGGTGTCTTTTGAAAAAAATCTTTCAAGACAATGTCTGCTGCCTAAATTTTCTTATATTCTTCCACTGAAGAGTGGTCAGCTCACGAGGAGATGCACTATTGAGAAAATTGTCTCTCTCTTTACTAGCAGCTCTATGGTTTGGGGTAGGATTGTGTGCCAACTCGTCTGTCCATGTTGGAGGTTATACAACTAAATGTCATTGTTTAGATTGTACTGAGATATTGAAAAGTCTAAGTTATAATTTTACAGGAACTCTTTTTAACTAATTTAAGGCTTTATTTTTAAAATTAAATATTACATAATTTCCCCCTTTCTTTCCTCCTTTTGACACTTCTTATGTCTCCACATTCTTCTCAAATGCCTTTTTTTCCTATGCTTTAGTTATTACACCTATATAAAATAGTAAATACTTAAATACAACCTACCAAGTCTATTTAGTTTTGCTTTTATGTATTTTTATGTGGGATGGACACTTGGTATTAGATAAACAATTAGTGAGACATCTCTGGGGAAGGCTAATTCTCCTTTCAGCAGTCTTTAACTTCTTGTAGCTCTTCATTTGGGGATGTGGCCTTGTGAAGTTTTCTCTCATTCACATTGTGATGTCAACTGGTGTTAGATTTGTTCAGGTTGTTTGGGCAGCCATGTAGGAAAATCTAATCGAAAGCTTCCCCTCCAGTGACTGGCTTTTGTAGTACTAGAAGGTGCTACACAATCTGTCAAGGGCTGAGAGCAGTCAATAGTCCTACCCAGCTGTGAAAACTATGAGACAATTGCCAACATTACTAGATGCCTACCCACAGGTGTAATGAAAGAACTTAGATCTTGACCATAAACAACAGCTGTCTAATAGGATCTAATGCTGGATATACCAGGAGGAAATCATGCCTGGTTCTGCAACCCCAGTCAACTACCTGTGGCTAATGAGCTCATGGATCATAGTGGAGAACCTGCTATTGTCACTTCCATAAACAAGTATAATTCCTAGCAGCATTGTAAATACCTCTCCTTCTAACCACAGATAGTGCAGCTTTCACCTCTTATCCAAGAAGCCTTACTTTTTCCACTAACAGAAACCACTGAAGAATGCCACAACTGGGTGAAATGCAGAGAACAACTGACTGTGGACTGCCCGGCCCCATGATATAGCTACAACACAACTCCTACACCTACAACTCAGAGATCACTGTGGAAGAGTCAGTGAAAGATTGTGAAAACCAGAGGACCAGAAAGTCTGCTGCAAAATTGTGTCTTCTGAATATGGCAGAGAAGTGCCCCTCACGAAATATCAACAGTAGAGCTATTTAACCAATACCTGAACAATGTTGACAGCAGTTGATATTACAATGTGAACAGAGAAATCTCACAGACCCTGTTGTGGTTTGAATAAAAATGGCCCGTATAGGCTCATGTACTTATTTTTTAATTTGTTTTTATTTTATTTTTTCTCTTTATTAAACATAGATTCTTTTCTCATATGAGATAATTTAAGTTAGTTTCTCCTCTTTCTACTCCTCCCACTTTTTCCTATTTCCTCTCCCATCAAGATCCACTCCCATCCTGTCTCTCACTTGAAAAGGCAAGAACAGGTGAGTGACCTGACTGCCAGCTGAACAGTCTCACTCTCCGGATTCTGTTCCCAAAGACCCTTCCCACAGCCCATGACATTCCATCTCATTTCTTGCCCCATTGCCGGGCCCTGCCACTAACTCCAGTGAACTTCCACCACTCAAGCAACAGGTAATGTCAGCCAGTCAGAAAAGACTTTAGGTGCTCATGTGCAGGCCACACCAATCAGAAGAACAGAGACCCCATGCTTCAGGAAGGCCAATCTAACCACTGGAAGGCCAGGTTCCAGCTTGTACAGAGACTCCATACTAGATCAGAGGTCGTGCCAGCTGCCAGAAATCCAGACCACCAAGACTAGAAAACCAAAGAAGAAACAGAAACCAAGGAACAAAGCACCCATCAAACAAAGACAAACTCAGAAATCGGGGCCTAGACCTAATCATCCCAAGCCCAGATGCCAAAATGCCTGTAAAAATACAATCAACAACAACCTGGGTAATATGGCAACACCAGAGCCCAACTATCCTACAACAGGAAGACCTGAATATTCCAACACAGTCAAAGCACAAGAAAACTATCTTAAAAACAACTTTGTGAAGATAGTAGAGGTCCCTAAAGAGAAAATGAAAAACTCACAGAATTTGAGGAAAAAACAATCAAGAAAATTGGAAGAAATCAACAAATACTTTAAAGCATGCCAAGAAAGCCAAAAATAACAAACAAAACCAAACAAGAAGAAACTATTCAAGACATGAAAGTCAAAATAGAGGCAATAAAGACAACACGAACATGGGGAATTCATGATGGAAATTCTGAATGGGTAAACGGGAACTACAGCATCACCAACAGAATACAAGAGATGGGAGACAGAATCTCAGGCTCTGAAGACATGATAGAGGAAATAGATTTATGGGTCAAAGAAACTGTTAAATCAAATCACTCCTGTAGCAGGGTCCTGTGCTGTTGTTCCCTTTGGGTGTGGGGGCCAAGTAGGTGCAGAGACAACCACACAGACTCTGCGAGAATGTCGAAACAACAAGCTCAGTTTATTCAGGAAGAGGCGAGCCTTATATACCCTCCACTCCACCCTGGGGAAAGGTCTGCTGAATATGCATCTGTTGGTGTGACATGGCTGCTTCTCATTGGTCCAGGTCATCTCCAGATCATGTCTCAGCTGCTGTTGCTAAGGCCCTTAGGCAGACCCAGGTAGACTCTCAGAAAGTATCTTTTTTACTTGTTTGGGCTGGCTGGCCCTCAAGCCTGTTAGGGATGAGTCATCCCACACAATCCTAATACAAAACATCTAGGGAATGTGGAACACCATGAGAAGACCAAATGTAAGAATAATAGGAATAGTGGATGGGGGGATGGAGGGGGGGTGTAAGGGAGGTGGGGGAGGGGATGGGAGGAGTGAAGGGTGGAAGAACTGTGGTTAGTATGTAAAATAAAATAAAGAAAAAAACAAAAAAGGAGGGAAAGAATAATAGGAATAGAACAAGGAAAAGAATCCCAGATAAAAAACTCAGAAAATATATTTAACAAAATCAGAGAAAAAAAAATGTCTAAACTAAAGAAGAACATGCCTATAAAGGTACAAGAAGCTTACAGAACACCGGATAGATTGGATCAGATAATAGTCTCTGAGTCACATAAAATAATCAAACACTAAACATACAGAACAAAGAAAGAATATTAAAAGCTACAAGGGGAAAAGGCTAAGTAACATATAAAGGCAGACTTATTAGATTTATACCTGACTTCTTGAGGGAGACACTAAAAGACAGAAGGTCATGGACAGATGTCTTACAGACCCTAAGAGACCATGGATGCCAGCCTAGACTATTATACCCAGCAAAACTTTCAATCACCATAGATGGAGAAAACAAGATATTTCATGTCAAAGTCAAATTTAAATAATATATATCTACAAATCCAGCCCTACAGAAGGTACTAGAAGGAAAACTCCAACCCAGGGAAGTTAACTTCATCTACAAAAACACAGGCAATAGATAATTGTTCTAATAGTAGATGGTCTTTTAATAAAAAGTTCAGAGCCAGATATTGGGGTAAATGCTGAAAGATCAGAGAGACAAAGGGAAAAGCCAGCTACTTCTCACCTGGCCATCTCCATGAATCCTCTGATTGATGTCTCTGACTCCTCAGGTGAAGGCTATCCAGCTGAAAAGCTTCAGCCAAAAAGGCTCTAGTTCCTATATCCTCACACCTTATATACCTTTCCTTGCCTAGCCATATCACTTCCTTCCTAGGGCTGGGATTAAAGGCATATGTGCTTCCCAAATACTGGTAGCAAAGGCATGAGATCTCAAGTGTTGGGATTAAAGGCATGTGACTCCCAAGTACTAGGATTAAAGGTGTGAACCACCACTGCCTGGCTCTGTTTCTCTCCTAGACAAAATCAATCTCATGTAGTCTAGGGTGGTTTGAACTCACAGAGACCCAGATAGATCTCTGCCTCCTGAGTGCTAGAATTAAAGTATGTGCCACCACTGCCTGGCATCTATGTTTAATCTAGTGACTTGTTTTATTCTCTGATCTTCAGGCAAATTTTATTCAGGCAATTTATTATTATATACAATATATCACCACAGATAGTCTCACACCAGGAAAATCCAAAGAAGTGAAACACACATGCACACACACACAACCACAAATACCACCAACAAAAATAACAGGAATTAACAATCAATTGTCATTAATATCTCATTATCAATGGACTCAATTCACCAATAAAAAGTCACAATGTAACAAAATGGATACAAAAATAGAAGCCATCATTCTGCTGCATACAAGAAACACATCTCAACATCAAAGGTAGTCATTGTCTCAGAGTATAGGTTTGGAAAAAGATTTTCTAATCAAATGGAGCTAAGAAGTAAATTTATGTAGCTCTTCTAATATCCAACAAAAAAAACTTCAAACCAAAATTAATCAAAAAGATTGAGAAGGACATTTGATACTCATTAAAGGAAAGATCCACCAGAATAACATCTCAATTCTGAACATTTATGTTACAAATGCAAGGACACCCACATTTGTAAAAGAAACATTGCTTAGTCTTGAATCACATATCAAAGCCCATATATTGATAGTGGAGGACTTCAACACCCCACTCTCACCAAAGTACAGACAGAGAAATAATAGAGCTAGCAGACATTATGACTCATATGGCCCAAACATTTATCTACAAAACATTTCACCCAAATACAAAATAATACACTTTCTCCTTAGCACCTTATGGAACAGTCTTCAAAGTTGACTATATACTCAGTCAGAAAGCAAGTCTCAACAGATACAAGAAAATTCAAATAATGCCCTGTATCCTATTAGACCACCATGGATTAAAGCTGGATTTCAACAACAAAAGAAAGAACAGAAAGCCTACAAACTCATGGAAACTGAACAACTCTACTGAACAACTGCTGGGTCAAAGAAGAAACAGAAATTAAAGACTTCCTAGAACTCAATGAAAATGAATGCACAACATACACAAACTTAAAGGATATAATGAAAGCAGAGTGAAGAGGAAAGTTCATAGCACTAAATGCCTTTATAAAGAAAGTAGAGAGATCTCATACCAGCAACATAACAGCACACCTGAAAGCTCTAGAACAAAAATAGCAAACACAGGCAAGTAATGTAGACGACAGGAAAAAAAAATCAAACTCACCGAAAGAAATGTTAACCATCCTTAGCCAACAGGGAAATGCAAATCAAAATGACTCTGACATTCTATTTTTATACCTGTCAGAATGGCTAAGATAAAAAACACAAGAGACAGCTTGTGCTGGAGACAATGTGGGGCAAGGGGAACACTCCTCCACTGCCGGTGGGAGTGTAAACTTGTACAACCACTTTGGAAATCAATATGGAAATTTCTCAGAAAATTGGAAAATGATCTACCCAAGACTCCGCAATACAACTCCTGGGCATATAGCCAAAATAATTTCCACCATACCATGAGGACTTTTGCTCAACTATGTTCATAGCAGCTTTATTCATAATAGCCAGAACTTGGAAACAACCTAAATGTCTCTCAACTGAAGAATGGATGAAGAAAATATGGTACAGTTACACAATGGAGTATTACTCAGTTGTTAAAACAATGACATCAGGAAATTTGCAGGCAAATGGATGGAACTAGAAAAGATCATCCTGAGTAAGGTAACCCAGACCAGAAAGACAAAACATGATATGTACTCACTTACAAGCAGATATTAGCCGTAAAGAATAACCATGCTACAATCACAGACCCAGAGAAACTAAGTAACAAGGAGGGCTCAAGGGGGTGGTGCACGAATCTCACTATGCAGATGAAATAGACTCGACATCACTGGTGGATGGGGGTGGGAATGAGAACAGGAGGCATCAGGTGGAGGATTGTGGATGGAGAGAGTGCTGGGAGAGACCACTAGAATCTGGGGACATTTCTAGGATGAACTAGAAACCTAGTACAATGGAAACTCCCAGGAATCTATGTGGGTGACCCTATCTAAGACACCTAGCAATGGAGACTATGGACCATGAACTGACAATCTCCAGTAATTCCAGGTAAGACTTCCATGGGAGGAATTGGGACACTAACCCAGCCACAAACTCTTCAACCTACAATTTTTCCTGCCTACAAGATGCGCTGGAGAAAGATGATGCCGAAATTGTGGGCATGACCAACCAATAACAGGCCCAGCTTGGGTCCCATACCGTGAGAGGGAGCTCCTCCCTAAGGGCCAAGACCCGGAAGCAGAATACTCTAGAGACCTAGGATAGAAACAAACATGACTGGAAAAAAGAAAAAAGTCAATAAAGTGATACCTAATTATATTCTTCTATACTCATAAATTGGTGCCTAGCCCAACTGTTATCAGAGAGGCTTTAACCAGGAACTGATGGAAACAGATGCAGAGACTCTCAGCCAAACATTAGCAGAGCTAAGGGAATCTGGAGGAAGAGAGGGATGAAGAATTGTAGCAACAACTGGAGTCAAGGGCACTACAAGAAAACCCACATAACCAACTAACCTGGCCTCATAGATGTTCAGAGATTGAACCAACAACCAGGGAGCCTGCATGGGACTTACCTAAGCCCTCTGCATACATGTTACAGTTGTGTAACTTGGTTTTCTTGTGGGACTCCTAACAGTGGCAGTCTCTGAGTCTGTTGCCTGCTTTTGAGACCCATTCCTCCTACCGGATTGCCTCATTTAGCCTTAATAGAAGAGGAGATGCCTAGTTTCATTGGAACTTGGTATACCATGGCTGGCTGATAGTCTATGGGAGGCCTGCCCTATCTGAAGCGAAACAGAGGAGGAGGAATGGGTGGAGTGGGAAGAGGGGAGGTGCAGGGAAGAAGACTGGGAGGTGAGGAGGGAGGGGAAACTTTGATTGGGATGTAAAAAAAACCCAAATACACACAAAAAATAAAAGAAAATGAAAAGAACAGGCTCCTAAGAGATAACAACTAAATACGACAAAATAAAATATGGTATTATAAAATAAAAACCATTTTGAAGCTGGATAAGCCAAGTTAATAGAAAAGCAGAAGAGCCCAAAGAGAAGGTAAAATAACCAGAGACCCAGCTGTTCACATATTCGGGAGTCTCATGACACACTAAACTGAAAGGTATAGTGTTTATACAGAGGACCTGGTGCAGACCCACGCAGGCCCTGAGATTGCTGCTTCAGCTTTGCAGAGACACCAAAAGAGAAACGTAAACACCAACCCAACCACAAAATCTTTGATCTACAACCTGTCCTGCCTGCAAAGTACGCTAGGGCAACAGTGGCACAAACCTCGTGGGAGTAACCAACCAACGTCTGACTTGTCTTACGGCCTACGCCAAGAGATGGAACCCATACCTGACACTGCTTGGGTAGCCAAGAAGTAGAGACTAGATATCCCAGAGACCTAGGGCAAAACCAAATACTACAGTTGTTTAAAAAAAAGTTACGATAAAATGACTCTTAATGACAATCTGCTACACTCATAGATTGGTGCTTTATTCAGTCATCATCACAGACACTTCCTTCTGTTGCAGATGGGAACAAATACAGAGAACCACAGCCTGCAGAGAAAGACTGGAATACACAGCTCTGATGGTAAGTCTCCATCAAATCTCTCCTCTCAGAGCTTAGGGAACCCTTTGAAAGAGAAGGCAGAAGGAGTCAGAGGGAGAGAGGTTGGACTAGACACCAGGAGAACAAGGCCCTCTAAATCAACTGAGCGAAGCTCATGTGAACTCACAGTCTAAATTTCCATACTGCCCCCTGAATACCCTTTAATTTTAGCTGTCTTTCTCTCCATTCCCTCTCTGAATCTCATTTCCCCTTCCCATTCCTTCCTTCCCAGGTTCTAGTCTGCCCATAAAATCTATTTTCCCCTTCCAGGGAGATCCACGTGTTCTGTGCCCCAGTCCCTTCCTCTAAGCCTAATCAATCTTTCTGGGTCTATGATGGAGCTTTGTTATAACTTATTTAATGATTAATATCCATATATAAGTAAATAAGGGCTATATTTATTTTTATGGGTCTGGGTTACCTCACTTGGGATTTTTTTTTTCTAATTCCATCCTTTTGCCTACAAATTTCATGATGTCATTTTCTTTTCTTTTTTTAAAGGTTTACTTGTCTATTTAAAGTTTTATTTTTTTTTTCATTTTACATACTGCCCACTGTTCCCCCTCCCTCCCCTTCTCCTGCTCCCCCCACAACCTCCCCCATTCCACTCCTACCCACTCCTCATAGAAGATAAGGCCTCCCTTGGGGTATTCAACATGGGCTGGCATACCAAGTTGGGGCAGGCCCAAACCCTTCCCCCTGGCCACAAGGCATGGCACCATAGGGAATGGGCTCTGAAAAAGCCAGTTCATGTGCTCAGGATGAGTTCTGATGCAATTGCCAGGGGACATCTGTCACTCTCATTCAAAGGACCTAGTGCGGTCCCATGCAGGCTCCCCAGCTGTCAGTCCAGAGTCAGTGGGCTCCCACTAGCTTGGGCCAGCTGTCTCTATGGTTTTTCCCTTCATGATATTGTCCCCCCTTGCCCTTATCTTGAACTGAACTCCAAGAGCTTGGCCAAGTACTTGGCTGTGTGTCTGCATCTGCTTCCATCAGTTGCTAGATGTAGGTTCTATGATGACAATTAGGATAGTCACTGATCTGAGTACAGGGGAAGGCTAGTTCAAGCACCCTCTCCACTATTGTTACGAGTCTTAGCTGGGGACATTCTTGTGGGTTCCTGGGGATTTCCCCAGCACCAGGCTTCTCCCTAAGCCCATAATGGCTCACTCTGTCAGGATATCTCTTTCATTGTTCTCTCTCTCTCTCTCTGTGTCTCTGTCTCTGTCTCTGTCTCTGTCTCTCTCTCTCTCTCTCTCTCTCTCTCTCTCTCTCTTTCTCTCTGTCCTTTCCTGAACTTGGCCATATCATATCAAGCCCTCATGTTCCTACCCCCATCTGTCCCCTCTAATCCCCCCTCCCAGTTTACCCAGGAGATCTTAACCATTTCTCCTTCCTGGGGCAATCCATATGTGTCCCCCTCAGGGTCCTCTTCTTACCTAGCTTCTCTGGGGTTGTGGGTTGTAGCCTCTTTATCCTTTGCTTTGTATCTAACATCCATTATGAGTGAGTACATACCATGTTTGTCTTTCTGAGTCTGGGTTACCTCACTCAGGATGATTTTTTTCTAGTTCCATCCATTTGCCTACAAATTTCACGATGGCATTTTTTTTTAAATCACTGTGTAATACTCCATAGTATAAATGTACCACATTTTCTTAATCCATTCTTCTGTTGAGGGGCATCTAGGTTGTTTCCATGTTCTGGCTATTATGGATAATGCTGCTATAAACATAGTTGAGCAAATGTCACTGTGGTGTGGTTAAGCATCTTTTGGGTATATGCCCAAGAGTGATATTCCTGGGTCTTGAGGTAGGTTGAGTTCCAATTTTCTGAGATACCACCATAATGAATTCCAGAGTGGCTGTAAAGGTTTACACTCCCACCAGCACTGGAGAAGTGTTCCCCTTTCTCCACATTCTCTCCAACATAAGCTGTCATAGTGTTTTTTATCTTAGCCATTCTGGCAGGTGTAAGATGGTATCTCAGAGTATTTTGATTTACATTTCCCTGATGTCTAAGGATGTTGAACACTTCCTTAAATGTCTTTCAGCCATTTGAGATTCTTCTGTTTAGAATTCTCTGTTTAGATCTGCACCCCATTTTTTAGTTGGATTATTTGATATTTTGATGTCTAGTTTCTTGATTTCTTTTTATATTTTGGAGATCAGTCCTCTGTCAGATGTGGGGTTGGTAAAAATTTTTTCCCATTCTGTAGGCTGTCATTTTGTCTTATTGACCATGTCCTTTGCCTTACAGAAGCTTCTCAGTTTCAAGATGTCCCATTTATTAATTGTTGCTCTCAGTGTCTGGGCTACAGGTGTTATATTTAGGAAGTGGACAATGTGTTCAAGGCTACTTCCCGTTTTCTCTTCTACTAGGTTCAGTGTAACTAGATTTATATTGAGGTTTTTGATTGATTTGAACTTGAGTTTTGTGCATGGGAATAGATATGGATCTATTTGCATTCTTCTACATGTAGATATCCAGTTATGCCAGCACCATTTGTTGAAGATGATTTCTTTTTTCCATTGTACAGTTTTGTCAAAAATCAGGTGTTCATAGGCATGTGGATTAATGTCAGGGTCTTTGATTCTATTCCATTGGTCCATGTGTCAATTTTTATGCCAATACCAAGCTGTTTTTATTACTATAGCTCTATAGTGCAGCTTAAAGTCGGGGATGATAATGCTTCTGGAAGTTCCTGTATTGTACAGTACTGTTTTGGCTATCCTGGGCTTTTTGTTTTTCCATATGAAATTGAGTATTATTCTTTCCAGGTCTGTGAAGAATTGCTTTGGGATTTTGATGGAGATTGCATTGCATCTGTAGATTGCTTTTGGTAAGACTGCTGATTTTACTATGTTGATCCTACCAATCCAAGAACATGGTTGATTTTTACATTTTTTGATATCTTCTTCAATTTTTTTCTTCAAAGACTTAAAGTTCTTGTATTACAGGTCTTTTGCTTGTTTTGCTAGAATTATCCCAAGATATATTTTGTTATTTGTGGCTATTGTAATGGGTGATGTTTGAGGAAATCCAGAGAATCATGAGATCATACTTTGAAAACCTGTACTCCACAAAATTGAAAAATTCAAAAGAAATGGACAATTTTCTGGATCGGTACCCATACCAAAATTAAATCAAAATCAGATAAACAATTTAAATAGACCTATAACCCCTAAGGAAATAGAAGCAATTATTAAAAGTCTCCCAACCAAAAAAAGCCCAGGGCCAGATGGATTCAGCACAGAATTCTACCAGAATTTCAAAGAAGAGCTAATACCAATACTCCTGAAATTGTTCCGAACAGTGGAAACAGAAAGATCATTGCCAAACTCTTTTTAAGAGGCTACAGTTACCCCGATACCCAAACCACACAAAGACACAACTAGGAAAGAGAATTACAGGCCAATTTCCCTCATGAACATTGATGCAAAAATACTCAATAAAATACTGGCAAACTGAATCCAAGCACACATTAAAAAAATCATCCACCATGATCAAGTAGGCTTCATTCCATAGATGCAGGGATGGTTCAACATATGAAAATCTATCAATGTAACCCACCATAAAAAAAAACCTGAAAGAAAAAAACCTACATGGTCATCTCATTAGATGCTGAAAAAGCCTTCAATAGAATCCAACATCCCTTTATGTTAAAGGTCTTGGAAAAATCAGGGATACAAGGAGAATACCTAAATATAATAAAGGCAGTATACAACAAGGTCAACAGCCAACATCAAACTAAATGACAAGAAACTGAAACAATTCCACTAAAATCAGGAACAAGACAAAGCTGTCCACTCTCCCTGTACCTATTCAATATAGTACTTGAAGTTCTAGCTAAAACAGTAAGTCAACAAAAGAAGATCAAGGGGATACAAATTGGAAAGAAAGAAGTCAAACTTGTGCTATTTGCAGATAATAAGATAATATACATAAGTGACCCTAAAAACTCTTCCAGGGAGTTCCTACAGCTGATAAACACCTTAATAATGTGTCAAGATACAAGATTAACTAAAAAAAATTAGTAGCCCTCCTATATACAAATGACAAACAGGCTGAGAAAGAAATTGGTGTCATTTTTTTTAAAAAAGAGCTAATAATACTTTATTGTGTAAAGGCACCACATTTTCTTTATCCATTCTTCTGTTGAGGTTTATGTGGGTTGTTTCCAATTCTTGGCTATTTGGAATAGAGCAGCTATGACCATTGTAGCTGGAAGATTCTCTAGTCCTGCCTGGGCCCTCAGCTGCTCAGACCCAAATAAACACACAGAGGCTTATATTAATTAAAACTGCTTGGCCATTAGCTCAGACTCACTACTGACTAGCTCTTATACTTAAACTCATCCCATTTCTGTTAATCTATATGTTGCCACATTTTCTGTGGCTTTACCTGTTGCCTTTACATGCTGCTCACTGAATGGCAGGCTGGTGTCTCCTGACTCAGCCTTTCTCTTCCCAGAATTCTCCTTGTCTGCTTATCCTGCCTATACTTCCTGCCTTGCTACTGTCCAATCAGCGTTTTATTAAACCAGTGTACAAAAGCGTTATTCCATAAAAAACCATAGTTGTATAGGTTCATATATTTGAATGCTTAGTCATCAGGGAGTGGAATCTTTGATAAAATTAGAAGGATTAGGATATGAGGCCTTATTGGAGGAAGTGTGCCACTGGAGGTTGGCTTTAAGGTTCAAAAGTCCATGCCAAACCCAGAAATCTTCTCTCTGCCCATTGATGAGGATGTAGTTCTCAGCTACTGCTCCAGCATCTGCTGGCATGCCACCGTGCTTCTTGCCAATGTGACAATGGAACAAATCTCTGACACTTACAGTGCTTTCTATAATAATAGTTGCCTTTATCATGGTGTCTCATTACAGCAATAGAACGGTGGTTAGTGTAACATGAATCTTAAAGGGTCTTATTAACGATACTTTGGGGAACACAATATCACCATAGGCTAGACTGTGGAAAGAGGGACAACTAGTCTTTCCCAAGTTTGAGCCCCCTAAATGATTATCCAATATCAAATAGTCCTTCCTAAAATAGTATATGTATATGCAACACTATGCAGACTTAGCAAGTTGTGTTTATACTTTTTTTGTCATATATATATATGATGGAAAAATATATATAGAAAAATAATATTTTAAGAGAAAGAGGTCATTAATATATGAGAAGGAGTAGGGCAGGGCTGTGCAGGAACATGGAGAGGAGGGAGAGAAACAATGTAATTATATTTTAATTAAAAACATATCCCACTTAAAAATGGAATAATTAACAAAAAGAATAATTCTTTTCAAACATTTAAATAAAAGAAGCTTTAAAAATGTTCAGTTTTCTGATTATAAGTATGAAGTTAAACATAAGATGTACAAAGCATTTTCACTTTGAGGAAAACCAGCAGTACGTTATGGTTATATATTATGCATGGAGCCACTAGTCAAAAATTGGAGCTATCTATACCCAAGCACTATAAACAAAGCTAAAAGACCAAAGCAAATTGGTGAAGAGTCCCTGTTAATTTGTAGATAAAAGGTCAATATCATTTACATAAATGTATTAATCAATATTTGTACATGAAAATATCAATATTAAAATTGAAATTCTAATTAGATAATAAAAGTATTAAACGTAGCATTAAACAAAAACTTAAATTAATGCTACTAACCTGGTAACAGTTAGAGTGAAACAAAATAGGATGCCAAAACCATTATTTATAAATAAAGTGTTATAAGTAGGTGGCAAGTAAAACCACTAAATCTCTACCAATGTTAAACGAAGGAATCTTATTCAGTTTAAAGATCTGACTTCCCTAGCATAAACTGTTATGATTTGGATGTGGTGATATTTTATTTGTGCTGAAATATGATATTTTATTTTTATGTTAATAAATAAAGTTTGCCTGGAGATCAGAGGTCATAGCGAGCCATAAACAGAAGTCGGGTGGTGGTAGCACATGCCCTTAATCCAATCACATGGCAGGCAGAGTCTCTGTGTGTTCAAGGACACAGGCAAATGTGGTGACATGAGCCTTTAATCCTAGTACCCACCATAGAAACCTGGAGGTCTGTATAGACAGGCAGTGATGAGGAAGTCATGTGGCTGGGCTTAGAGCCAATGAGAAGGCAGAATAGGAAGGCAATAAAAACACATGTTAGACAGGAAGAAGCTCTCTCTTGGGAAGCTATGGTGAGGTGATAAGCTAAAGTTAGTCATGACTATTTGCTATTTCTCTTATCTCTTCAGGTATTACCCCTGTATTTGTCTCTGTGTTTCTTATTTAATAAGACTGTTTAGAAATTCATCTACATTTGGACTCATAAGTCAGGTCACTGTTGTCAGTCCCCAGGACAACCAAGCAATTTTACATTGTTTATTTGTGTATAGAAGATAATTTTTTATTATTTCTTTTATGTTTGAGATTATAATATAATTATAACATCCCTCCTTCTCCTTCACTAACTCCCAACCCTCTATATACCCCTCCTTGTTATTTTTTCTAATTTATGGCCCCTTTTCCTATTAATTGTTATTACACTCATACATAGAGACACACACACACATATCTATATCTATGTATATACAGATATTCATACATACATGAGTACAACCTGTTGAGTTGTACTTAGGTTACTTTTATGGATGTTTTCTGGGCTGATTATTTGGTATTGGATAACTAGTTGCTCTGTCTTCCTTGGGGAAGACTGTTTCTCTTGCTTGTATCATTCCTTAGTTGCCTGTTGTTTGGGCTTTAAAAATGTGTGTGTATGTGTGTGTGTGTGTGTGTGTGTGTGTGTGTGTGCATATATGTGTGTAAATTTGTGTGTATGTATGAATATATAAACACATAAAATCAAAATAGAATCATTTGACCTTAGTACATATGTAGAGCAAGAAAATTAACAATGGGTACAGTGCCACATCTTTGTGCAATAATGAAGGGTTTGTATTCTCCCTTGGTGCATGTGTAGATGAGGGAAAAGACAATCAGGAAAAGGGGGCCAATACCTATCATCAGCTAGAGTACATTGTATGATTAGGTTTTTCAATGAGACAAAATCACTTGGAGATATCTCTCTGCCTACCATTTTTCTATTTCTCCATCCATCCATGTATCTGGAGATAAAGTGACAGAGACAGAGAGACAGGAAAATATGCTTAGTTTGTTAAAGAAATCAATGATTCTTGAAGGCAAGAAATCAATGTTATGAAAGTGTACGAAGTGAGCAAGGTAGTTTCCTTCTATGTCTGATGACAGGAGGTCTGATGCCATGACTTCCAGCCCACACTTACCTCTTTTCAAAGATTTGTTTATTTTATATTTTATGTGCATGAAAGTTTTGCCTGCATGTAGGTGTGTGTACTACTGCAAAGGTCAGAAGAGGGTGTTGGATCCCCTGTGTTTGGAATTATGGATGTTTGTGGGCCAATGTTTTAGTGCTAGAACTGAACCTGATTTATCTGCAAGATTAACAAGCGTTCTTAACCATTGAGCCATCTCTCCAGTCTCACCAGTCCAAGCCTTAAGGTCTGAGAAATAAGAATGCTTAAAATAATGAATTCAAGTTCACAGACAGGAAAGAACCATTGTTCTGGATGGTGTGGTCAGGAAGAGAGATGGAAATGAGACAGAATAGACAGGTAGATAAGCAGTTCTAGTTCACAAACAGATAGATAGGCAGTTCATAGACAGGTAGATAGGCAGTTCATGGACATGTTGATAGGTAGTTCATACACAGATAGATAGGCAGTTCATACATAGATAGATAGTTGATGGACAAGTAGATAGACAGTTCATAGACAGATAGATAGGCAGTTCATAGACAGGTAGGTAGCTAGGCAGTTCATACACAGGTAGCTAGGCAGTTAATAGACAGGTAGCTAGGCAGTTTGATGATGATGCATTCTTCCACCCTGTTTTCCTCCTTGTTCAGTACCCTGTGGTGATATTTTATTTGTGCTGAAATGTGGTGATATTTTATTGTGCTTTAATAAATAAAGCTTGCCTGGAGATCAGAATAATGGGAACAGCCATTGTAAGTAAACAAAGAAGTCATGCAATGTTAGCACACACCTTTAATCCTATCACTTGGAAGGCAGGATCTCTGTGTATTCAAGGCCACACTGGAAACAGAGCCGGGTGTGGTGGCACACACCTTAAATTCCAAATTCCAATACTAGCTAACCATGGTGGTCTGGAGGTCTATACAGACAGACAGGAAGTGACAGAGCTGTGCAGGAAGAGGAAGTGATGCAGCTGAACAGAGAGAGCAAATCAGATGGCGGAACAGCAAGGCATATAGACGTAGGTAGATAGGAAATAACTCGCATTTGGAAGCTGCTGAGTTGGTGAGGTAAGGTTAGCTGTGGCTTTCCCTATTTTCCTGATCTCTCTCTGGCTTGGCTTTCACCATATATCTGGCTCCATGTTTTTTATTTAATAAGGCTATTTTTATTTAATAAGACAATTCGTCTACAGTACCCTAGTGGACCAGATGAGGCCAACCCACATTAGGGAGAACCATCTATCTGCTTTACTCATGTAATTGTTCAAGCATCAGTATCTCCTGGAAAGAATTCTCACAGACCCAGAAATAACAATTAACTCAATTCCTAGGTATCCTATGACTCTGTCACCACACACACACACACACACACACACACACATACACACACACACACACACAAAATCAATAAACACATTTATCAAAAAACAATTTTTATACCAAAACAAATTTGTTTCTAGTATACTTGTAAAACTTATAAACACTCTAATTTATGATTAATCTTTTTTGATGACTTCCCTCTATGGAAGGTAAATAATTTTGCTTTTATTAATTTCTCTGTACTTAGCATACATTTATCATGTGTGTGCATGTGCATATGCATGAGTGTGTGTGTGCGTGATGAAAATGTTTACTTTCATGGTTCTGCAGCTGCCATAGACTATATGAAGATGTAAAGAATATCTCATTAAACTGTGTTTGGAGGCCAGAGAGACGGCTCAGCTGGTAAAGGCACTCGCTGCTAAGCCTGAAGATGGAAGTTTAATCCCCAGGACTTGCACCCAGTGGAAGGAGAGAAGTAAGTCCTATAAGTAAAATATTTGCTGATATCCACAAGTTCACCATGGCAGGTGCATTATTTCCTACCCTATAAATATATAAATAAAAGTAATAAAAGTTACAACTAAAAGTGCTGTGAACCAATGTTCTAGCAGCATAGCTTTACAACTTTGATCTTATAAATCCATGAATCGTATCCCCCATCCAGTCACTCACACTACAAAGATAAGATCTCACATGAACTCTTCCCACAAAATTTTATTTGTATTTTACTTATCTAAATGGTCTTTGAAATTCAGAAGAGCGGGGTTAGAATCTGATGCAAGCAATTTGCTCCAAATATTAGTCGCATTAATTTTTTATAGTAAAATCAGTTTTTAGATGGACAAATATGTTCTTTATGATGTAGGAAGATGTTAAAGAGTCCCCATTTATTGCTTGTTCTTTGTAGTCTATTTTTTTTGTTTCTACATAATGATTTATAACCACATTGTGACAGATTTTGGGTTATGTCTGGCTACTGAGGGAATAATAAGATGTCTATTATTTACAATGGAGACCAAAACAAAACATTCTCAATTTTATAAACTTGGTATCTATTTGCAACATACTTTTTTTTTATGCTTTTCCCTCATTTCTTTGGCATCAGATATTGCTGTGGATATCGCTCTGTATAAATAAAATGCTGATTGGCCAGTAGCCAGGCAGGAAGTATAGTGGGGACAAGCAGAGAAGAGAATTCTGGGAAGTGGAAGGCTGAGGCAGAGAGACGCTGCCAGCTGCCATGATGAGAAGCAACATGTTAAGATACTGGTAAGCCACGAGCCACGTGGCAACTTACAGATTAATAGAAATGGGTTAGTTTAAGATGTAAGAACTAGATAGCTAGAAGCCTGAGCCATTAGCCCAAACAGTTTAAATTATATAAGAGTCTGTGTGATTATTTTATAAGTGGGCTGTGGGACTGTGGGGGCTTGGTGGGAGCTGGAGAGAAAAACTCCAGCTACAAGATATAAACGGCACAAACTATTTTTAATCCTCAAATATAAAAATGTATGAAAATTCAGTGAAGGAACATATCTAGTACTCTCCTATGGCTGCCACATGTGCATGGTGTGCATGCCCACACCAACACATGTGCTCACAAATCACACATATATACCCCACCCCACACATGTATATACATGATAATTAAAAAGAAGTAAAGTCTCAGATCTTTTAAAATTTTACCTTTGTGGATATGAAGTATAGTAGAACACATCCTTGTCCACAAATTAGAGGGATTTTATTTCATGGATAGGCTTTACCGCCGTCTCAATTTATTTGATATTTGTAACCCTAGGCCCTTGAACTTTAGAATAAAACTATTACCACACCCTTTCTCACTGATAATGGTAAATAATAAATTGTACCAGACCATGCATAATATCTAACATGACCTGCATACCTCATGCAGGTATTGTAGTGTGTGTGTGTGTGTGTGTGTGTGTGTGTGTGTGTGTGTGTGTGTGTTTTACATGTACAACTCTATGTAATATTTTCCACACTCCTGTGAGTCATGCATTGTACCCTTCTTATTTTATTATAAGTTAAAATGCTTCATGAAATTCAAATAACTTTGGTAATAGATGGAGTAACAGTCTAGCTCTCAGGCTACCATGCTCATGTCCTTGACATCTGCACTTAGAGGATTGTGTGAACACTTAGTTTTGCACACAGTGTTCCTGAACTTAGCTGATAGATTATTGTAAAAAAAAATGTGTTTCAGATTATTTGAAAGCTACTTCATTAAGTGTGTTCAAATTAAACATCTCAAAAAAAAATTTGGTGTGTCAAATAAATTTGTTTCATTCCTCATCTTATACAAAACACACAGCCTTATTTTAATGCAATGTGGTGCTGTAAAAGAGAAATTATGATTTTTAAAGAATAATTAATTATTATGTTTTAGGAAATAGCTTGACTTTAGTCTTATTTGAGAAGAAATAGTGACCAATTTTTCCCATTTTCCCAGGACATAAAATGTTCCTTGTATGTGGGACTTTGAAAGTATGTGTTCTGTTTCCCTTAGTTACATAAAATCTACTAGATTTTACTGACAGGTGCATGTAACAGTTCTTTTTCATGTGGACCACCAGTCCACAAATAACAACACAGAGACTTATTATTAATTATAAAAGTTTGGCCTTTACCTTGGCTTTTTTTAACTACTTTTATAACTTAATCTGCTTCTATTAATCTACATTCTATCACGTGACTTGGTGACTACTCTGTACTGTATGTCCGACCTCTTCAGCGTCTCCTTGGCTTCTCACTGGTGACTCTGCTCTTCTCTCTCTCTCTCTCCCTCTCTCTCTCTCTCTCTCTCTCTCTCTCTCTCTCTCTCTCTCTGTCTCTGCCAGGAAGTCCCACTCATACCTCCTGCCTAACTATTGGTCATTTAGCTTTTAATTACAATTACAGCAATGCATCTTCATACAGTGTACAAATATCCCACAACAGGTACAGGCTTAGGAGTCACCATATCACATAGTCATTAATTTACCATTGGCCTAAGGTCATCACTGCTTTGCCAAGGAGTATCGCTCCTTGCTGTGGGATGGTCTGTATGTCAAGTGTGTTGCTGATTGGTCAATAAATAAATCACTGATTGGCCAGTGGCTAGGCAGGAAGTATAGGCAGGACAAGGAGGAGAATAAAGCTGGGAAGTGGAAGGCTGAGTCAGAGAGACACTGCCAGCCGCCACCAGGACAAACAGCATGTGAAGATGCCGGTAAGCCACGAGCCATGTGGCAAGGTATAGATTTATGGAAATGGATTAATTTAAGCTGTAAGAACAGTTAGCAAGAAGCCTGCCATGGCCATACAGTTTGTAACCAATATAAGTCTCTGTGTTTACTTGGTCGGGTCTGAGCGGCTGTGGGACTGGCAAGTGAGAGAGATTTGTCCTGACTGTGGGCCAGGCAGGAAAACTCTAGCTACAGCTCCTGAAATTATGGCACTCTTACTCTCATTTTTCTCTTAGAGTTCCTCTTGACCAAAAATGTGTAAGCCTTAAGTTCTATTGAGTCATATCATCTATGTTAGTTATTTTGGCAGAAGGCAATAAAAGTTCCAGGTAGCAAAAGAGAAAAATAATCTTGTTATTTTAATAGTTTAAGTATGTCAGGAAAGCCAGTGTAATAGAGAGTTAATTTGGACCTCTGGGTGAACTCGAACCAGAAACAAGAGGACTTTACTTTTGTTTCTCATTACTCTTCTTGTAGTGTCTTTGAACTGGAACTTAACATCCCCAAGAAAGACACCGCCGACTGTCAGTCACTGACTTAGTTAAGCACAGCCAGGATGCAAGATCATGTTGTAGGAACAGGCTGCCAAGAATTCCCTTCATGACTAACAGAATATGCTCATGAAGGGGTAGCTCCCGGGAAAAGAAAGGACTGGACAGTAAGTATGTGGGGATTCAGTATGCTGTTTTTCCTTAGCTCTCAGAGACAGAAAACAGTGCACAATTGCTAAACAATGAAATGTTAAAATCACACTATAGGTTTAGGTCTGGTGGTTCTTAAGAATTTGGCCAAATTTCTCTTACTTCTGATGTTATTATTTCTGTCAGTGGAAGAATCTGGAGAAAGTTATGCTACAGAGATGAGGAAGAGATTCTTAAGTGTCATTTGAAGTAATTCTGGAAAGAGAGGAAACATTCACTTCCTTCTGCAGGAAGATACTTCCAGAGATAGAACGACTGACTCCACTTAACATAAGAAAACATGTGTAGTCACCCTAACCCGATTAAAGCTATTGATTAATCTATTTCACTTTATCCCAACTTCTTCTTTCGAAGAAATGGAAGATGGAAAGTAACAAATGCAATTATCCTCTCATTTCTTGAAATAATACCCCAAGTGTCTAAGTCTTTCTGACAACTTCACCATGCCCCATTTTCTTTCTTTTCCTGAATTTATTTATATTTAGAATTAGTACCACAATGTATTACTTGATTGTACTTTTATGTATTCTAATAACGTATGTTATACAATAGGAGCACTGTACATTTATTTAACACTAGGTCTAACATCTACTTTCTTTCTATTCTTGGTTATACTTCCTTGATCACTATATTTTTCTTGTTTCCTCCCAGAATCTGCTACACTTCCCAAGGATGGAACACCATCAATGTACTTGCCCATGCCCTAGAAGCTGGGACAGTGATTCACAGTTAATGTTTGTGTCCCCTCTCCCCTTCACCTAGGGGACTCATGTGTAGAAACTCTAATCTCCAATTTGACAATACTAGAAAGTGGCATCTTCGTAAGGTGATTCTATCACAAGAGTGGAGATGCTGTGAATGGAATTAATAATCATAAAAAAGCCTCCATAAACCTCTTTTTCTCTTCTGACACAAGAGGACAACATGCGAAACTCGCTCCCTGGGGAAAAAAAAAAACTTCCTGCTCAAGCTACACCACAATGAGACTTGATCTTGAGAACTGTGAGAAGTAACTTTAGGTTCTTCATCAGCAACACAGTCTGTGGCACTTTGTTACGGCAGCTTAACTTGTCTAAGGCCAAGGGACAGCGAGAATAAGCAAGAATGAACTTTCTGAGTAGTTACAGCACATTGGGCAGTTTTCCATGCAAATTAAGACTTTCTAACTTCCATGCAGCCAAAGTGATGGTGCATACCTGTCCCATCAATGCTCAGCATGTAGGTGGGTTTCATGTCACCATCCACGATAGAGTGGGACTTTGTGTTGGTGCAGCCTTAGTTGAGTCCTATGCCTGTCAGCCATATCTTACTCATTATCTGTAAGGAAGCCTGATTAATATGTCGGTTTACTGAGTCGGACATTATTGGGATGAATTGTTATCTTGGTCTGTCTTTGGTGATGTATCTTGAGGGAGTAGATGTCCATTCATAGCACTCCAGAAAAGTTTAATGCAACAGAGCTATAGGTATAACTGGATTTCGATGACTTCTCAGGGGTGTACGTTCTGGGAGAGGATCCCATACAGCCCAGGCTGGCCTGAACCTCACTGTGTAAATGGGTGGTCATGAACTTCTGGTTTTCTTGCCCTTTGTTCCCAGGTGTTGAGACTGCAGTAATGCACCACTGTGCCCATCTCAATCAAGGCTTTTATAGATCAACATTTTACAATAGAGAAAATATTACAACTAAATTGCAGTCACATGTGTTTTCTTTCCATCTGACCCTCTATCATAGAAGTTTTGTTTTGGTGAAGCACTTAGATCTTTTCTTTGCTCTGAACTGAGATGATGTACTGTGACTTTGCCAACATCTGACTAATTCTCTATATAGGGATCAAATAAAAATTACTCATTTCCTGGACAAGACATATATACAGGAATACATTTTAGCTTAACTGGGTCATAGAATGTAAATGTGCAAAAATCACAAGGCACATTCTCTTGTGAGAGAGTGGAACTCTCATTTCCCAGTAAAAACAATAAATGATTAATTGAGAGATCAAATTAATAGAAAATTTTTACGTTAGATGTAACTATCTCAAATCATATTTTTCTAGTACACAAACACACATTCTGTATGAGGCTTGGAAAATCAAGACATGGGCTTACCTAATAGAACTATGAAAATAAAAATTAGAAAATGTATGTTTTTGTGAGATTTTATTTCTTTGTATGTTACATCTATTTGTCTGTAAGTGATATCTTTGGCTTACTCTAAGTTATACCAAGATAATCTGTGAAGTTCATATAAATTGCCCACCTTGGGCAGAGGGATGCTTGTACTAAGCCTTTAATAAATTTTGTTAACAAAACTAAATCAATCAGCAGAGATATATAAATTCAACTAAACCAGTTAAAATGACATCCACTTAATATGAAATAGTCATTTCTTAGTGTGATGTCCCACCAGTGGTTTTATGTGATGGTTAATATTAACTGTTAACATGAGATAATGCAGCATCACCTGTGAGGCAAGCTTCTGGGCTCATTTAGGAGGTTAGCTTCCAGGCATCACTATGAGGGATTTTTCTTGAGTAGACTGAATGCAGGCATCACATTTTTTGAAGTAGCCCAGATACAAGGAGGCAGAGGGAACTGGTTTTGCGTTTTGCTTGCTTGCCTTCACGTCTTGCTGACTAGTGCATCTATGTTACCGCCACTGCTACTACCACTGCTCCTGTCAATTCTCTGGTGGCGTAAGGACCCATCCTTAGCCTTTCAAAATGGACTTCCGATCTGTGGCTCTCCAGGAATCCCCAGGCTTCTAGGGCTAGACTGGGACTGCTGATGAGCCATGCAGTAGACTGAACAGGATCCAAACATAAGTCTCTCTAATGCATAGGCAGCTGTTGTTGGACTACCCAGCTGTATTGTGTAAGCTAATGTAATACATCCCTTTTAAATATATACTATTTATTGAGTTTTTTCCTCTAGAAAAAATCTTAATATATAATAAATCACTAAAATGTACTAATAATTATTATGTGGTTTTTTATCAATGATCAACATTTGAGTTTAGAATGTTTTATCTGACACAATAATGAAAAAAAAAAACAATTCATTTGACAGACAATCATAGATGAAGAGTATCCCCTAGAACTCCAGAAGAGCTGAAGATCCTCCTACTCAGTATGTTCAGTCCACACATACATGACAGTCTGGTGCATGCTGATTTAAACTGCAAAATGCAGAAAACGAATACATAAGTGGTTTTATTTTAGTGTCTGTAGGTTGCAGGGCAATCATTGAGAGAAAGGTGTATAGAGAACTTAGTGAAGGTCTGGAGTTCTATAAATCTTTGTTGGTAGAATTCTATTCCAAATGGAGGAATAGAAAAGCAGTGAAAAGCATTATTTGAAGGCAAATAACAAACCACCTCATTGGAAGGGAACTGAGACCCAGAAGATGAGCAACATGAACTTTTCACATAATTCACAGGTTTCTCCTTAAGTTCTGAGGCTTCTGTCTACCATGTTTGTGTTTTATATAGCACATCTAATGTCATTAGCAAAAGTAGGAAGTGACTTCTGTTGCTCACCTTCAGCTTTGTTCAACTTAAAGAAACACATTCTTTTAGTGTCTCAGTACCTGCAACATAAGTCACTGAACACTGGAGAGTTGGAAAGATGGCTCAGTTGCTGCTCTTCCAGAGGACTAGAATTCAGTTCCCAGAACCCATGTTGGGCAGCTCACAATAGCTTGTAACCCTAACTTCAGGGGATTTGACACTCTCTTCAGACTTTCATGGGCATGTGTGTGTACACACACATATACATGAATAAGTAAAGTAAATCTTTAAAAAGTAAAAGGGAAAGTAATAATTCTTGCTGTGCTATATATAATAATTTGTTATGTTTTGAAATGTGTTGGAATGCCTTAGAAATTAAAAGCACTTGGTGCACTTGCAGAGAGTGTAGGTCCGGTCCCCGACAACCACAGGGAAGTTTACAACCATATATAACTCCAGTTCCAGAGAATCTGATGCCCCCTTCTGGCCTTTGCAGGGCACCAGACACACATGGTCAATATACATAAATACAGGCATAATAAAACGACTTAAAAATGCATGCTTTTTAAATTAAGAAACAGAGTCTCACTATGTAGTCTTGGATATCCTGGTATTTGCTACTCAGCCCAGAGTGGCATTATAGTTGTGACAATTCCCCTGCCTCAGCTGGCCTAGTCCTGGGAATTTATAGCCCTGTACTACCACTGAATTACAAATTATTATTCTAGAATTTTCTTTGACAGTTGCTGGGTAACTAAGATAAAATAACATTTTATCTTGTGGCACAAAGTCTGCTTAAAAAAAAAAACAACCTTATTAAGAGATTGACTTCTACATTGCAAATTATTCCAGGACTTATGAGTTTACTCTGAGCATGATGTCCTAGTATGCTCACAAACTCCTTGAGACCTTTTTGGTTTTCTAATCTGGGCCCTGTCTTTGCCATTCAACTTTCTTTTATTTCTTAAATCTCACTCAGGCAGACTAAACTCTGGAGATATAATATTAAGCCTGTTATTATATCTAGTAGGTCACACAATGTTAGCTACATACACCAGAACACTAAACATTCAAAGAAATCCTATGTTGGATAGAATTATGTTTCTCTTACGAGTTATTTTATATATGTAGTATGTGAAGGGCTCGTGTTGGGGCCCATTCTTGTCTGAATGTAAGCAGTCCACACTGCATCCTTGTACTTCACGAAAGGCTAGATTGCCTTTGGGAACCAGTCCCAGAACCACCACGGTGCACTATCATGCTTCCATGTCTTTGTGTGTAGTGACACCCAACTTTCAACTGACCAGTACTGGACTTGACATTTTCTACTGTTTAAGTCAGACCCTTCCACATGGCTACATTTTATATGGTGCTCACTTGGTTATTTTTAATTTAAATCAATCATGACTTCTTATGAGATGCATGACTTTTTATGTGATTTTCAAGTAGTCTTTATCTTATGAGAGTTCTAGTGGTTATACATTACTATGTAAGTCCCTTAGTGGTAAAATTAGAACACAATTGTCCTTGAATCTCTGTGATCTGGTCAGCACATAGAAATGGCTATGGGTTAAACTGAAACTGATTGAAATTAATTGAACAAAGGCCTACAGTAGAACATATTTTGCATTCCTCATTCCATTTGTATCTGTTATTATGCTGTATCTGGAAAAAAAAGAATAGTTTCATATATTTCCATTTGATTAGAAGCTATTCTTCCCTGTCTTCAGTGTGTCATGCTAAACCTAAAGAGGTTTACTTCTACACAGAATGAATCAGAGATGAACAAATAGATATTGCAAACACCATGTGTGCATCCTATGCATATCATGTGTGTGCGTATGAATGTGTACAGAAGCAGGAGTTACCTCTCTGGCACTGTAATATCTTTAGATATGTTGATCATCCACCACCCACACATACCAAGAAAAATCTTTCTGTTCCACTGCCAGTTTCTGATTTCTGATGGGTGTGAAATGATGAGACGCCATTATAATTTTGTTTGCTGTCAATGTCCTTATGGAATCTGATGAATGTGTCAAACAGTACAGTACAGAGTGTGTTAGAAATAGAACATTTGTTTCATGATGTAAATGTTGACATCCTTTTCAATTTTGTTAGGGTAACTCCTAGCACACTTCAGAAGGTGAAATTTGTGTATGAAGTCTGCTAAACATTTTATTTCCAGATCCTTTACTCCTTGTAAAAGTTAGAGCAGGCCCATATTTTCAAACCTCCTACTCTAAAAGGGGTGGAATTATTAAATGAACAGGCTGGCACATATTCAAATGTATTTAAATTTTTATTTGAAATTTAACTTATGTCAAATCTACCAAGGAAGATCAAATTTAACCCAATTTATTCTTGTTTCTCTAAATCACTGGCCCTGTAAATATAGAAATAAAGGGATAAATGTGTATTGTGACTCCCACACAGTGAATGATCCACATATGTGGACTATATTATCAGATTCACATCTCCACAATCCAACAATCACAGAAACATGCTAAAGCACTCTGGACATTGTTAAGGGGACCATCAGGGGGCTTCCTGTCAAAATGGAATATTACTTGAGAACATCCTCACACTGCAGTGTATCGGCACTGGGAGGAAGCACGATAAACACACAGAGCAATGTGGGTGGAGAGTTAGCAGGTGCCTTTGCTTCTAATAGTCTCCTTGTGCCCACCTTAGAGGAGTGGATGGGCCTGTTCCCTGGAACTTAGTGTGGGACAGAATGGTAGACGACAGAACTGTGCAGAAAGGACATCAGCAAAGACAGCTGACATGTTCTCTGGAATATATCAGAGCAGGGCCAGGGGAAGAGGGAGAAGAGGAGAAGGGATAGAGCTGAAAACCTTATATGCATAAAATGTAGAAATGAGCTTCTTTATAGAACAGTAATGTATATGTATAGTCAAAATATGTATTTAGTTATTTCTAGTTTTATTGTGTTGAATAGTCCAGTATATATTCCTTGTATGTCATGAAAATAAATCACATTTTAAATTGTAAATAAATGTAAAAGTTAATAAAAATGCTCAAAAAATTAAAATAATGAACAGGAACTACAGTGACAGCAATTTACCATCTGCAGAAAGGATGCACATCAGAGTCAGGACCTTCATTAGAAAAAAATCAGCTGCTCTAGGACCTAGCCTCTGAGGCACAACCCGTGCCCTGGAACCCTCACCCATCAGTGCCCCAGTTATCAGCCAGCAGGGAAGACTGCTGTGGGCAGGCTTCCCCAGCAACAACCTCCCCATCAGACTCTGCAATCTACAAGACCCACTCCCTACCCCCAAACCACCCATCTCCCCTGTAACCTCAGAAGTTTCCTGAGACACAGAATCCACCAGCTCTGCTTGGAAAAAGAGGTGAGTGACTCCTTTCCCACCCAGAGAGTCCTGCCTCTAGGGCCCAGGCTCTGAGGCACAATCTGTGTAACCCCACCCCCACCCATTGCTGCCCGAGTTGAAGGCCAGCAGGGAAGACTCCTACTAACAGGCTTCCCTACCAACACCCTCCATCTGACCCTGCAATCTACAAGACCCACTCCCTACCCCAAATCAACCTGTCCCTCTGCAACCTCAGAGGCTCCCTGAGACACAGAATCTGTCAGCTTCAGTTAGACCAAGAGCTACAATTGGACCAAGAGTGGCTCCCAAGACACAGACACAGCAAGCACAGATTGGACCAAAAGCAGCTCCCTCAGACACAGACACCTCTTGCACCTATTGGAGGAAGAGATGGGTAGACACCAGTATAGAAATGCATACAACAACATAAAGAGCAATATGGCATCACTAGAACCTAGCCGTTCTACAACAGCAAGACCTGAACATCACAACATAGAAGCAGAAGAAAGCGACCTTAAAAATAACTTTATAAAGATGTTAGAGGCCTTTGAAGAGGAAATGAAAAATTCCCTTAAAGAAACTGAGAAAAGACAAACAAAATCTGGAAGAAATTAATAAATCCCTTAAAGAAAGCCAATCTACAAAACCAAGAAAAAGCAATTAAACAGGTGAAGGAAATTGCTCAAGACCTGAAAATTGAAATAGAAACAATAAAGAAGACACAAACCAAGGGAATGCTGGGAAATAGAAAATCTGAGTAAACAAACAGGAACTACAGATGCAAGCATAACCAACAGAATACAAGAGATGGAAGAGAGAATCTGTGGCATGGAGGATACAATAGAGGAAATGGATTTATCAGTCAAAGAAAACACTAAAGCCAAAAAAGTCATAAGACAAACATTCAGGAAATCTGGGACACCATGAAAGGGCCAAACCTAAGAATAATAGGGATAGAAGAAGGAGAAGAATACCAGGTCAAATGCACAGAAAATATATTCAATAAAATCATAGAAGAAAACTTTCCCAAACTAAAGGAGGAAATACCTATGAAGATACAAGAAGCTTATAAAACACTAAATAGACTAGACCCCTCAAAAAAGGCCCCTCACCACATAATAATTAAACCACTAAACATACAGAATAAAGAAAGAATATTAAGAGCAGCAGAAGAAAAAGGCTAAGTGACTTATAAAGGTAGACCCATCAGAATAACACCTGACTTCTCAATGGAGACTCTGAAAGCCAGGAGATCCTGGACAGATGTAATGGACTAAGAGACCACGGGTGCCAGCCCAGACTACTATACCCAGCAATACTTTCAACCTCCATAGACAGAGTACACAAGATATTCCAAGATATAATCAGATTTAAACAATACCTATCCACAAATTCAATCCCACAGAAAGCATTAGAAGGAAAATTCCAACCTAAGGAAGTTAGATGCACCCATGAAAACACAGGCAATAGATAATCCCACAGCAGCAAATCCCAAAGAAGAGAAATACACACACTACCACCAAAAGATAACAGGAATTAACAATCACTGGTCATCCTTAATGTCAATGGACTCAATTCACCTATAAAAAGACACAGGCTAACAAAATGGATACAAAAACAAGATCCATCCTTCTGGAAAGATCTCTCATGCTCATGGATAGGTAGTGTTAACATAGTAAAAATGGCAATCTTACCAAAAGCAATTTACAGATTCAATGCAATCCCCATCAAAATTTCAACACAATTCTTCACATACCTGGAAAGAACAATACTCAACTTCATATGGAAAAACAAAAGACTCAGGAGAGCTAAAACAATCCTGTACAATAAAGCAACTTCTGGAGGCATCACCATCCCTGACCTCAAACATGACTATAGAGATATAGTAATAAAAACAGCTTAGTATTGGCATAAAAAGTGATATGTGGCTGGATGGTGGTGACGCACACCTTTAATCCCAGCACTCGGGAGGCAGAGGCAGGTGGATCTCTATGAGTTTGGGGCCAGCCTGGTCTACAGAGCGAGATCTAGGAAAGATGCAATGCTACACAGAGAAACCCTGTCTCAAGAAAAAAAAAGCGACATGTGGACCAATGGAATAGAATAGAAGACCCTGACATTAATCCACACACCTATGAACACCTGATTTTTGAAAAAGAAGCCAAACTGTACAATGGAAAAAATAAAGCGTCTTCAACAAATGGTGCTGGCATAACTGGATGTCAACATGTAAAAGATTGCAAATAGATCCATATCTATTCCCATTACAAAACTCAAGTCCAAGTGGATCAAAGACCTCAACATAAATCCAGTTATACTGAACCAGATAGAAGAGAAAGTAGGAGGTAGTCTTGAACGCATTGGCACAGGAGACCACTTCCTAAATATAACACCAGTAGCACAGACTCTGAGAGCAACAATTAATGAATGGGAACTCCTGAAACTGAGAAGCTTCTGTAAGGTAAAGGACACAATAAATAAGACAAAATGATAGCCTACAGGATGGGAAAAGATCTTCACCAACCCCACATCTGACAGAGGGCTGATCTCTAAACTATATGAAGAATTCAAGAAACTAGACATCAAAACACTGAACAATCCAATTAAAAAGTGGGCTACAGAGCTAAACAGAGAATTCTAAACAGAAGACTATCAAATGGCCAAAAGACATTTAAGGAATTGCTCAACATCCTTAGTCAGCAGGGAAATGTAAATCAAAAGGACTCTGAGATACCATCTTACACCTGCCAGAATAGCTAAGATCAAAAACATTGATAACAGCTTAAGTTGGAGAGGATGTGGAGAAAGGGTAACACTTCTCTGCTGTTGATACAACCACTTTGGTTTCTCAGAAAATTGGGAATGAATCTTCCTCAAGACCTAACTATACCACTCTTGGGCATATACCCAAAAGATGCTCAATCATACCACAAGGCCACTTGCTCAACTATGTTCATAGCAGCATTATTTGTAATAGTCAGAACCTAGAAACAACCTAGATGCCCCTCAACCAAAGAATGGATTAAGAAAATGTGGTACATATACACAATGGCATACTACTCAGCAGTAAAAACAATGACATTATGAAATTTGCATGCAAATGGATGAAACTTGAAAATATCCTGAGTGAGGTAACCCAGAGTCAGAAGGACAAACATGGTATGTACTCACTCATAAGCAGATACTAGATGTAAAGTAAAGGATAACCAGATTACAACACACAGCTCCAGAGAAGCTAGCTCACAAGGAGGACCCTAAGAGAGATGCATGGAATACCCTGGGAAGGGGAAATAGATGAGATCTACAAAACAGGGTGAGGAGGGGTAATGGAGGGTAGGGGATGGGGAATGAGAACATAAGCATCCAGGATGGTTGAACTGGAACATGGATGGAGTGGGAGAGCAATGATAGAGGGAGACATCATGGGGATAGTGAGAAACTGGGTGATAGTTAAGTTCCCAGGAATCCACAAGGATGAGCCCAGCTTAGACTACTAGCAATAGTGGATAAGGTGCCTGAACTGGTTTACCCCAGTAATCAGATCCATGAATACCCTAACTGTTATCATAGAGCCTTCATCCAGTAACTGATAGAAGCAGATGCAGAGATCCACAGCCAAGCACTAGACTGAGCTCCAGGAGTCCAGTCAAAGAGAGAGAAAAAGGATTCTATGAGCAAGGGGCATCAAGATCCTGATGGGGAAACCTGCAGAGACAACCAAAATAAACTAGTGGAAACTCATGAACTTTAGACTAACAACTGTGGAGCCTCCATGGAAGAGGACTAGGCCCTCTGCATGCAGGAGACAGCTGTGTAGCTTGATTTGCTAAAGGGGCCTCCTGGCAGCAGTATCATGATCCATCCTTGGTGCATGGGCTGACTTTTTTGAGCCCACTATCTATGGGGGAGATACCTTGCTCAGCCTTGATGCAGGGGGAGAGGTTTGGACCTGGCTCAGAATATATCAAGCTCTGCTGACTCCCCATGGGAGGCCTTACCTTCTTGGAGGAGGGAATGAAGCGGGGGTAGGCTGGGAGGGGAAAGCTGAGGGGTGGGAGGGGGTAGAGAGGGGAATCTGTGGTTGGTATGTACAATGAATAAAAAATTCCTTAATAATAATAAAAAGAAAAGAATAAACCAGCTACTTGCTGATTGAGTGTTGTGATTATAATCCACTCTCAATAAATTTTAACAAGATACACCCTGAACATTTGTGAATGACTCAGGTTAAAAATAAGAACATCCTGATTATTTTATGCATATCTACTTTTAAGAATGACATTGAGAATTTTAATAATGAAATTGATTAGATTCATATTGGATTGTAATTGAAAGAATAATGAATACACTTATAGCCAGGGTTCCTCAAAAGATGATAAAGATAGCACAGTTTTCAATAACATGATCTTTGGAATGAGGTATTAAGAAATGGCACCAAAACAAGTCAATATGAGAAAGAAAAAGTTAAAATTTTAAATAGTTACATTTTACATATAAAGCTCCATAGCCTCCAGACTCTATACAATTAATAGAAGAGTAACTCTGAAGGTAGAGTCTTCAAGGCATGAGAGTGCATACATATGTCTTTGTGTATATGTTGTGAACAGATACGTGGAAATCTAGAGACACCAAGATGGAATTGCAGCCCTGGTACCCAACCAATGAGAGATCTAGAAATATAAAATTAGAAGATATGGCAGAGAAGTATAACTGAAGAAATAGTAGGTGAAAAAATTCACCACTGAAGAAAGACTTCAGATGCAGTTGTATGATCATAACTCAGCTATGAAATTAAGTGAGTCCATTCCTGTTACACTGGAGGAAACCCATGCACACCAAGCCAGATGGGAAACCAGAGTCTAAGCAGGGAGAGTAAAGCAAGTAGGATCTCATGAGAATCTGCTGCAGAAGAAACAGGTTCTAGAGAGTCAGAGAGACTTCTACAAGACACTTGTGAAAACATAGAAATTTGTACCCAAGTGAAATTAGAATTTAATACAATGAAAAAATTTAAAAATACCTTTCCAGTGTCAAATCTTCAAATATTGTACCACCCACTGACTATCCCAAGACAAGTATTAACAGAATGTCTTTCCAAGAAGTCATAACAAACCTGGAGCAAAGAAACTTGCATTGTAAGTGTAATATGGTGACTTCATAGACTGTATCATAAAATATCTATGTGATTTATATATAAAGCAGTAAAGCCACAATGTAGACAACGATAAAATATTGAGAAGTTGGAGGTTCTGAAATAGTTTAAATTTTCTAAAGACTTTTAAAGAAAGTTACTTACAAATTTAAAAACAAATTAAGAATTATAGAAAGAAAGATTTATAGCTGAATTCTTTTTATTAAACCATATTCTTCCAACTTAAATAAAAAAGAGAGAGAAAGAAAATAGAAAAAAAAACATTTGAGGATTCCACACTACTAAGATCACACAAAGGTACAAGACATTTTATTCATGTGGCATGTTAGGAAAGAAAAATAGAGTTCACATGATCATGTGACAGACCAGGAGAGGTTGGGTCATACACTTAAAAATAACTTCGTAAGTAGAAAGCTAGAAGTAAAGGGTGGGGGAGAGCTGGCCCCACAACCAGGAGAGATGGCTCCATCCTTCACCATGGGCATAGAAGAGCTGACTCCAATCCCCAGCCTGAGGTGGGCAGTCCCAGCAGTTCAGACTGACAAAATCAGGTACCATCCACATCCAGGGCTTTGAGTTGCCCCACCCCAACATCTATCCATCTATGACCTGCTGGGGTGTGTGAAGGGACTGGTCCTATAGAACCAAAGCCATAGGATCTCCACAACTGGGGTGACAGCAGGATATTCAAGAGGAGTTTAGGTAAGGATCCATTATTGATGGTATACCAGATGTCCTTGAACCAGACCACAACTCCTTGCAATGAACATTTGCATATAAAGATGAGTGGTTTCTGGCCTCTATACCTAATGGCTGTTCTGTTCTCTGACCCCAGATAAGTTTATTAGGGGGCACAATACTTTGGGGAACACAATATCGCCACATCCATCAGTTACTGGATGTAGGTTCTATGATGACAATTGGGGTAGACACCAATCCGATTGTAGGAAAAGGCTAGTTCAAGTACCCTCTCCACCATTGCTATGAGTCCCAGCTGGGGATAATCTTGTGAGTTCCTAGGGATTTCCCTAGCTGCAGATTTCTCCCCATCCCCTCAAAGGTACATTCTGTCAAGATATCTTTCATTGCTCTCCCTCCCTGTCTCTCCCCCATGTTCCCACCTCCCATCTCCTGTATCCTCCACTCTATTCTCCCCTCCCAGTTTATCCAGGCGATCTTAACCCTTTCCCCTTTCCTGGGGAGATCCATGTGTGTCCCTCTAGTGTCCTCTTCTTTACCTAGCTTTTCTGGGTTTATGGATTGTAGCCTGGTTATCCTTTGCTTTGTGTCTAGTCTAACATTCACTTATGAGTGAGTACATACCATGTTTGTCTTTCTGGGTCTGGGTTACCTCACTCAGGATGATGATTTTTTTCTAGTTCCATCCATTTGCCTACAAATTTCATGGTGACATTGTTTTTTACTGCTGAGTAATACTCCATTGTGTAAATGTACCACATTTTCTTTATTCATTCTTTGATTGAGGGGCATCTAGGTTATTTCCAGGTTCTGGCTATTATGAATAATGCTGATATGAATATAATTGAGCAAATGACCTTGTGGTGTGATTGAGCATCTTTTGGATATATGCCTAGGAGTGGTATTGCTGGGTCTTGAGATAGGTTGATTCCCAATTTTCTGAGATACTGCCATACTGATTTCCAGAGTGGCTATACAAGATTGCATTCCCACCAGCAGTGGAAGAGTGTTCTCCTTTCTCCACATCCTCTCCAACATAAGTTGTCATCTGTGTTCTTGATCTTAGCCATTCTGACAGGCGTAAGATGGTATCTCAGAGTTGTTTTGATTTGCATTTCCCTGGTGGTTAAGGATGTTGAACACTTCCGTAAATGTCTTTCAGCCATTTGAGATTCTTCTGTTTAGAATTCTCTGTTTAGATCTGCATCCTATTTTTTTAAAAGACAGACATGTTGATCAATGGAATCAAATCAAAGATTTGTGTTTGTGTGAAATATTCTGCAAGTAAATCTTAGGTGTATTTATTTCATTACATCAGATAGAACCAACATTCTGTGTAAATTGTCTGAGTAATTGGCATATTGGAAAGAGTACAGTTTTGAGATCTTCCACTATCAGTTTATGAGCATCAATATATGCTTAATCTGTAGTAGCATTTCTTTTATGAAGTTGAGTGCCCTTGTGTTTGGTGTACAGATGTTAGAATTTTAACGTCTTTTGGTTGATTTATTTCTGTGATGAGTATGTAGTTGTAGTGCCCCTTCTTTCTCTTCTGGTTAATTTAGGTCTGAAGTCTACTTTTTCAGATATTAAAATGGCTATACCAGCTTGCTTTCAGGTCCATTTCCTTGGCATATCTTTTTCCATGCTTTTACACTGAGGTGATGTGTATTCTTGATGTTAAAGTTTGTTTCTTGTATGTAGCATAAGGATGGATCCTGTTTTTGCATCCATTCTCTTAGTCTGTATCTTTTTATTGAGGAATTGAGACCACTGATGTTGAGAGATATCAATGACCAATGATTGTTGATTCCTGTTATTTTTGTTGTTGTTGTTATGATGGTGGTGGTGGTGGTGGTGGTGGTGGTGGTGTGTGTGTTTCCTTTCTTTTAATTTTTTGGTTCTTGATTGTTTATTCCTTGCATTTTCTTGGATCTGGTTAACCTCTTTAGTTAGAAATTTCCTTCTAGCACTTTCTGTAGTGCTGGATATGTATATAGATACTGCTTAAATTTGGTTTTATCATGGAAAATGTTATTTTCTTTATTTATTGTAAACTGGGTATAGTCATCTGGTCTGGTGTCTGTGGTCTCTTAGAGTCTTTAGAACATCTGTCCACTCAGATTACATCCATCTGTACTCTCTGCAGATCCTCACACTTTTCTCCTTTCCTCTAGATCCAGTTCCCCACTCTCACTTCCATCTCGGTAGCAGAATATTTATTGCAGCCTCCCTCTCTCTTCTGCCCCCATCTGCTGTGGATCACACAGATATTCTTTACCAACTTTCCTCCCTATTCATCCTGTTATCCTAGCCCTCAACTCCAGCAGACATTCCCTGGGTGCTCTGCAGTCAATCCTGAAAAAGAAGCAAGTAGGCCAACTTTAGATATCCACTCCCTCCTCTCCTTCACATCTAATCTCCTAGTCTGATCCCAGCTCTGTAACAGAACTTCAGCTGTGGTCTCTCCTCACACCTTGCCCTTGTTCCCAGGGGTACATCCTGGTGGGACACCCTACTTTCTTCCCTGTGGACTCCTTCATCCCCTTTCCCATCTGCATTCCTAAGTGTCAGCCTCCAATACCTAGAAACATACTTCATTGGTAATCCTCATTGGCCACACTTGTGAAGATCCCAGAAGAATTCTCTACCAGGCAATCCGTAACTACCACAACCTTCTAAGAACCAGAGAGGTCAACAGAAAACAAGAACAAAACATTTACCCAACAAAGACAAAACTGGGTATCAGCTCTTTGAGTAACAATCATCTCAAACCCAGATGCCTAGATGCCAAAAAAGAAGTGCAATCAAGAACAACCAGGACAATGTGTTATCGTCATCACTGAATCTCTGCAGCCCTGAGACAGCAGGCCCTAAGTATTCCAACATAGCTGAAACATAAGAAAAAAAATTAAATTGGCCTTTACAAATATGTTATAGGTCCTTAAAGAGGAAATTAATGAATCTTTTAAAGAAATCTATGGAAACACAAACAGTGGAAAGAAAGGAGTAAATAGTTCAAAACCTGAATGTGAAAATAGAATCCCAAACGGAAGGCAGTCTGGAAATGAAAAATTTAGGACCTTGAACAGTATCCTCAAAGGTAAGCCTCACTAACATAATATAATATATGAAAGATAGAATCTCAAATACTGAAGACACAGTAGAAGAAATGGATATCTCAGTCAAAGAAAATGTTAATTCTACAAAAAACAAAAAAACAAAACAAAACAAAAAACCCTGGCACAAAACACCCAGGAAATCTGGGTGCTATGAAAATATTAAATCTATGAATAACAGGATATCTATGAATAGAAGAAGGAGAAGAAACTCTGGTCATAGGCACAAAAAAATTTTCAACAAAATCAAAGTCAGAAATTTCCCTAACCTAAAGAAGGAGATGCCGATTAAAGTACTGGTGGCATACAGAACACCAAATCAACTGGACCAGAAAAGACTATTCTTCTCAGGACATAATCATCAAAACTCTAAATGTACAGAACAATGAAGGGAAATTAAAAGCTGCAAGAGAAAAAGATCAAGTAACATGTAAATGCAGACCTATTCTTTATGTTGATTTATGAAATAGATGTTTTTATGTCAACTCAATAGTTACTATATATGGAAAGATGCAAAAGACATAATGTGTATACGTTACTAGTATAATAAACCAATTAATGGGAGACAGTAGTTTAGGAATGCCACTTCCCCACACAACCACCATAATACCTAAAAGTCAGTACTAAAGGTTTATCCATACAGAATGGCATCAGAATGGTGGGGGTGCTGCTACTTTTTCCTCGTTGGACGTCAGGTTTATTGGTGAGTACCTTACAATGCACAGAACTGCCATCACACAGAGAATTTCTGGTCTACACTGTTGACAGTGGTGATGATGGATCCCGGTAGAGAATCTGTAGAGTCTTCCGAGTGCTCATCCCACGTGGCTGTACTAATAATAGATGATAGTGTCGCAGCCTGCCCAGCTTGATCGTATGGCTTTCCTCATAGTATATATTGGCATTTTTAGTAGCTCCACATGAAAATGTCTTCTAAATTAGATGATTTAAACACATTAACATTATGTGTGTGCATGTGCATGCATGTGCCATGGTACAGGCGATATTCATAGGGTAACTTGCAGGAGCTGGGTTTCTCCTTTTGCCACGTGGGTACCTAGGATCAATCACAGGTCCTCAGGCTTAGCAGCAGTCACCTTTGCCTACTCAGCCATCTTTAAAGCTCCATATCAATTGTTTTATTGATATCAACAAAAGCAGCAAGTCTCTGTTTCTTTGCTGGGAGTGTAATATAAACTTCTTGTCTTTCATAAAAGATAATCATCTCTCTTGTTTTTTGTTTGGGTTTTTTGTTTGTTTGTTTGCTTTGGTAAAGTTGGGTGAGTCAGGTCAGCAGCTTCACATCCGTTGTGTCTGTTGCAGATATTAAATACAGGCAGGGGTTGACTTTGGCTGGATATTGTCAGTTCTAACAAAGACTATCCTAATCATGCTCCTTCAAGAGGTGGCCAGAAGATTCAGTCACTGAAAAGAAATATCTGGGGTTTTATTTTCAGACTGGCTACAAATATTTCTCATTATCATAAAGATTTTTTCTTTATTTTATATTCCTGGTTTAAAAAGAAAGGTAGCCTACCTTTAAAATCTTAGAGGATCATACTGAATAGAAGTGAAAGTAATTTCTTTTAATCATAATGATTTCACATTCAACAACTCTATGAGCTACAGATAGATACATAGCAAAATGTCAGACTAATCACATTGTCTACCTAACTTATTGCCCAACTTATCATTGATTCAAGGCTGTGCTATTTGGTATGTAACACATGCAACATGAATAGAATGATCAACCCATCCATCACATTATTAGTTTTCTCTGATGAATCTATTTATCTGATGTTATTTATCTATGAAAAGGTAATGCATACACACAAAACACAAAACACACAAAACACACACACACACACACACACACACACACACGTGTGTGTGTGTGTGTAGTGGTGATAGATATTAATCAAATGGTTATGAGTACCTATTTTTCTTTACCAGAGTTAAGTGTCATATGTATCTCATGATAAGGGGTAAAGTTTCACCTAAATATTTTATTTATTTATTTTTAGTTATGTGCATGCATGTGTGCCTGTGTGAGCTTATGTGTATACTACATGCCTGCAGGTGCTGCTGGAGGCCAGAGGGTTGTCAGATCCCACCTGATACCGGTTCTGGGGACTAAACCTGAGTCCTACGCAAGAGCAGAAAATGCTTGTAACAGCTGAGACATCTCCCCAGCCCCAAGGATGAAGTGTGATATGTCACTGTACAATTTTATGTAATAATTTAGCAAGAGTGAATATAAAGAATTGGTTAAAAAGGTGTTTATTATATTGCTTAAACAGATTCTCTGTGAAAGTATTTGCTTATGAATTTTCAGATAGTGTGCATGTGAAGTAGAAAGATCTGCAAATGATATATAAATATTTTATCTCTGTCATGACACAATTCGTAATTCATGGTAATATGTACATTGTACAAAATGTGGGGAAATACTTTGGTTTATATTATCATGTGCACCATCACTGTAGCTGGGTGAAAAACAACAGGGATGGACTTTGTTGGATTCTGGTGAGAAAGGCTGAAATTTATTGTCTCAGGTTGATGTTTCAATAAATCATAAGGTTGATACACTTATTAATTATGAAAATCTATATGTCACCATTAATAAAACAACACATTTCCTAGACACTCAGATCCTGTGTGTTAGCAAGCAGTTCCCAGGATTTCTTGTCCTCTTTCTCTTCCTCTTGAACTAGGGACTGAACAAAGAGCCTGCTGCATGCTAGACAGTATACCTTTCAGCTACAGCCACAGCCCTTGGCTATTGAAATGAACCTTCCACTACGATTCTCAAATTATAATCCTCCTGTCTCCACTCACCCCAGTGCTGGGAGCACACATGTGTGCTACTACTGTCCTGTTCCCTTCTTTTTAATGATGTCTAAGATGTTTTATCTACACTTCAACTTTGTGTTCTATGTTTACTATTAATTTCAGACAGGCAAACTTCTAAAGAAACAGTTGGAAGGAATTCTGATTTCATATAGGAAATTATGCTAGTCTTGAGATCAGATCATGAAGTGTACTTTATAATGACACGACCTGTCAGTTTGAGACCCATATGCCTTCTTAAAAAGAATTAGAACATTTACTTCCAGATTTCTAACTCCTATTCTGTCTAAAATATTGTTTTACTTGGGACTTTATGAAATATAACTGGCCAATACTGTTACAGCATAAAGTAGTTTGTCTAAGGCAAGCGTGATGGTTTGTTATCTCAGTCATGAAAATTACTTGCAGAGTGGATTGCCCATCTGCACAGGCTTGGAATACAAATGACCCAAATGTCACAACTTAACGGATGCTACCATTTTATGAGCTTTCCAGCAAACCATTCATAAAATCCATTTTTGTGGTTCATTTCAGTCACTGGATTTCCTGAACATTTTTCTTAGAAAAAAAGAGCTTTCTTCATTTTTTATTGCATATGCGTAGGGTAATAAGCTTGTGCTTAAACAAATTAAAGACCTTAGTGTCACATTATCAGCTGTATGTAAAAACATAGGTCAAAAAGTCAATCAGATGCTCTGCACAGCATGGGCAGCTTTCCAAATCCCCAATGCTCTTCTCTGTTAAAAGGAAAACTTCTGAGCAAAAGAAGGCCAGAGGTCACTATATTCTCTAATGTATGAATTCCAAGAAACCTAGTGAAGTTCGTTCTTTTAGAATTATCAACATAGTAAATGTTATACTGGGTTGAAAACAATTTTCTTTGTGAATCTCTTGTCTACTTATGGTGACATATAAAGGCCATTAAGTCGGCCTTAGTTTGCTATCTACTGCTGAGATAAAACGGGCCACAGAGGATGACTGTTCGATGGCTCGGTCTCCATGTTCTTGCCTTGAGTTCCTGTTCTGACTTTCCTTCCTGATGGACAGTAAGCTGTAAGAGGAACTAAATAAACCTGTTCCTCCTGAAGTCTGTTTGGGCCAGTGTTTTATCATAGCAATAGAAAGCAATAAGGTAGAAATTGTTGCCATAGTGGGGGCTGTTGTTGTGACAGACCTGACTACGTTGTTTTGGGGAGGGTTGTGGAAGTGTTTGGAAATTTAAGCTTCAAAAGTCATTGAATGCTTAAATCTTAATGGGTTGATCTGTGAGAGCTGGGAAGATGATTATGTTGAGAGAAATGCAGACAATGGAAGCCTGGCTTGTGAAGTTTCAAGGGATGCAAAGGGATGTGGTATATTTGAATTAAGAATCCGTGGTTTCTTGTCAGCTGCGGCTGAAGGATCATCTGTGATTAACATGAGACCAGCACCACTGAAGCGAAATCTTTGCTTTACTAGGACAATTGATATTGGTTAGCTGGGGCAGAAGAGTCAGCTATGATTAATAACAGATCCACATCACTGAGAAAAAAATCTTCTGAGAAGTAGTTCATTAGGGTCAGCACACAGAAGCTGTGGTCCAGAGATGGGCAAGCCCGCACCTCAAGCTGACAGGCAAACTTGGTACCATGTAGGAGTCTCTCATGGCATTGGTTTTGGTGACATGAAAACTTCAGGGTTAAAAGGGTCATGGAGGAAGCTGGGCTTGGTATCATGAGAGGCCATTGGGGAAGGTACATTGGGTACAATGGAAACTCCAGAACTAAAGGGGTTAGGGAGAGACATTGAGGCTTGCCACCATGTAGCAAGACTGGAATCCCTAAGCTACCACAGAAGACCAAGAAGCCATTCGTAAAAGTGCAGCCTGAGTTTTAGTGAGGACCCTAGCATATTGGAGATGCCAGGAGTGTGGAATGGCCACCAAGGACGGTAAGAGAAAGTAAACTAGGACAGAGAAGGGAGGACATCACAGACATAGCCAGGAGTGATGGAGAACTTGAGGATACAGACCTGAGGCTCATTGGGTTTTTTTCTTTTTCTTTTCTTCTTTCTTTTTTTTATTATTTTGTTCTGTAGCCATGGATACTCACATCTCATGGTGTAGTCCAGGGTGACCACCACTTTGAAGTTACCCTCCTGGCTCAACCTTCAGAGTGCTGGTGGTAGTCACCACACTTGGAGTGATAAAATTATTTAACATTCATCATAGTGATTCAATTCTCCAACTACTAAAACTTGTTAAAATTTACACATTAAATTAATAAATTATATTTTGAATAAATATCCAAGTTATGTAAAGTAGATGCAAACTTTTTTCTAGTTATGTTACTTAAAAATGTTTTATCTAATAAGAATTTTTTTAAGTATATGTTAGTAGCTTAATAGTTTTACTCCCTTAATTGTTTCCTGGGATACAAAATCTTCATTTAATTTTTTCAAAGAAAATGGCCACAAGTGTAGAGAGTGACACCAGAAAAACATGCCCACAGAGCAGCCCTGAGACAACTTTCACATTTATTCTTGTCTATCACAAATTTTATGTATTTGCTTATAACTTGAAAATTCAATTTGACTCACCAAAGGAACAATTGTCTATGTTAGACTCTTATCAGAGTTAAATATGTCAGCTAACTGCCCTGGCATTTGGTTTCTGGGCTGGTCACCATGCTTTCAACAACCAATAAAGGCCAAAGGCAACTTTCAAAATGTACTTTAATTTTTCATTTCTTGTTTCATTCTGCATTAACAAAACAGCATGGTTAGAAGGGCTTGTAAAAAGCAGAGATTAATTTCTCACAATTTTAGAGACTGGGAAGTTAAAAGCCAATGGTGCTGGTTCCGTCATGTCTGATGAGAGCCCACATCCCAGTTACTCATATTGTCTATGTATCACTTGGTGGAGGTAGTGAATAAACTCTCTGGCTTTTCCTCATAAGATGACAAGTCCCATTAACAAAGGACACTGATTCTATCCATGATCTAATTATATCCCCAAAGATCCACTTAATGTGATCACCTTGGAAAGTTTTTGACATATGATTTTAGGAGAGGATGCACAAATTTATGACCATATACAGCATGTGGGCTTTTGTCTTAGGTTGTTGTTGTGAAGAGACATCATGACCATGGCATCTCTTAGAGAAAAGCATTCAATTGAGACTGTCTTATAGTTCAAAAATTTGGTCTATTGTCATTATGGCAGGAAGCGTGCTGGTACAGACAGACATGGTGCTGGAGGAGGAGCCAAGAGCTCTATATTCAGAACAGCACGTAGCAGGAAGAGAGACACACCCTGTGCCTGGCTTGAGCATCTGAAACTTCAAAGCCAACCCTCAGTGACACACTTCCTCCAACAAGGTCACATCTCCTAATAATGCCACTCCCTATGAGCCTATGGGGGGGGAGGGTGGCATTTTCATTCAAACCACCACAGATATATCTGAAGAAATCGTTTTCTGAAGTGGACTGTCTCAGGTAATGTTCTATTGCTGTGAAGAGACCCCCATGACTATGACAACTCATATAAAGGAAAGCATTTAATTGTGGGCTTTCTTACAGTTTCATAAGTTTAGTCCATTGCCGTCATGGTGGAGAGTATGGAAACATGCAGACAGACCCGGTGAGTTCTACATCCAGATCCACAGGCAGCAGGAAGAGACAGTGAGCCCCTGGGCCTGGTTTGAGCTTTTGAATCCTTAAAGTCCATCCCTCAGTGGCACACTTCCTCCAGAAAGGTCACATCTACTCCAATAAGGCCACAACTTCTAATCCTCTCAAATAGTGCTACTGCCCCAATCCTATGGGGGCCATTTTCATCCAAACCTCCACACTCCACTCCCTGGTCCCCATAAGTGTGTAGCTATATTATAATGCAAAATGCATGTAATCCAATTTCAAAAGTCTGAATAGTCTACCACAGTCTCAACACTGTTTAAAAGTCCAAAGTTCAAAAATCTGTCCTGAAACTTATAACAATCTCTTCATTATAACCCCCGTAACACCAAAATGAAAGAGCATGTCAGATACTTCTGACATACAATGGCACTCCAAGATGAAGGAAATGGAGCATTGTTAGGAAATACTGAACCAAAGCAAGACTGAAAACCAGCAGGGCAAACTCCAAACTCTGCATTTCCATGTTTGACGTCAAAGCACTCTTCAGATCTCCAACTCTTTTCAGCTTTGTTGACTGCAGCGCATTTCATTCTCTTGGACTGTTTCTACTGCCTGTTAGCATCTCTCATCAGCAGGTATCCTATGGCTCTGACATTCCTGACAATTTTGGGTCTCCAACAAAATCTAGGCTTCACTTTCAAAGCCTCATTCACTCGATGGTCACCTGTGACACATGCCTGGCCTCAGTGACTTTCCTTAGCCTTGGAGAGAATTTCCATATGCCATTTCTCATATCCTTGACTCTAGAGCCAGAACCACATGGCTGAAGCTGGTAAGTTCTGCCACTTGCTGGGGCTGGAATTTAGCCTCCTTGTTCAAATAATTTTTATTCAGCTTTCTGTTTTTGATGATTTCCTTCATTGATTAAATTTTTCTTTAATTCATTTTCTTATTTTGGAAGCTTAGCTGAGTGGGGTTTTGGTCTGAGATACTTCCTTTATTCTATTTAGCATCAGACTTTTCTTTAACTTTTTGTCTCCTTGAACACTGCACTTAGCTCCATTAAACTTCCTGGTTCTCCTTTTCTTCTCAAACTGTGCATTTTGTATTTTCCTTGCTCTGTTTGCTCCTTTTCATTATAGATCTGCATAAGAGTGACCATATGAGAGTCAATACTAAGATGTATTGAAATCTCCTCTGCCAATGATTAATTCTAAACTCTTCACTTTAGTCTCAAGCAGATTTTTTGAACAAGAACAGAAAGCAGACACATTCTTTACCAAAATATCACAATAGTCTCTAGGCTGCAAACTAATATTCTTCTCGGAAACCTCCCGAGCCAGGCCTTTACAGTTCAAATAATCCTCAGCACCACCGTCTTCCACACTCCAATCAGTATGACCCATTAAGGCCCAGCTTAAAAAGTTCAACTCCTTTTCTAATCCAAAGTCTCAAAAACTCACATTCTGCCAACAAACAGCATGGCCAGGCCTGTCGCTGCATTACCTGAAGGAGCTGGAGATCTAGTGGTGCTCTTCGAAGGGATTAGAAAGTGTAGACTTGTTGGGGTAGGTGTGCTTTTTGGAGGAAGTGTGTTACTGGGGTTTAGGCTTTTAGGTTTCAAAAGCCCAAGCCAGGCCCAGTGGCTCTATCTCTTCCTGCTGACTGCAGATCCAGAAACAGAACTCTCTGTTACTTCTCCAGTACCACGTCTGCTGCCTGCATGCTGCCATGCTTCCTGCTGTAAGGATACTGGACTAAACCTCTGATACTGCAAGCCACCTAATTAAATACTTTCTTTTATAAGAGTTGCTGTGGTCGTGGTGTCTCTTCACAGTAACAGAGTGGTGGCTAAGAGACGGACTATTACCAGATATTAATTCTGATACAAAGTATAATAATAGATTTTAAGTTTATTTATAGGGAAATATTTTAAAAGAGAGTAAAAATAAGTCAAAAGGGAAAAATTTTATAACATTACTAGTTAATTTTGTTTTGTCCATTAGAATAAACTATCACAATAAATGTTTTATAGAGCTATGACCATAATTTCTGTGATTTTCACATGTTTTTCTACAAAATAGAGTTAGATGTAGATCAAGTTTTGAGAGGTAAGATAAATTATAAAACATCTCACACAGAACTAGATTATAACATCAACCTTTGGGCATTAACAAGAATATTATATTGTGTTAATTTCTCCTGTAAAGACTGGACACTCTTATTCCTCCAAGCACAGAATAGTTGTATTCAAAGTAATTTAATTTTCCTTTATATTTGATGAAGACTATTATGTGGGTGAAAATTAAAATGTCAGAGAAAGTTCTTTCCTATATTAAAAAATGTGACATTAGCTGTAGCCTCATTGGCATGAATTTATATTCTGCAAATAAAATATTTAACTTCCATCATAGATCTACTCCAATCACTTTTTGTGTGCCTGTAAGATTGGACGTGGTGATATTCTTTAAAGAGAACAGATGGAATAAAAAGATAAGTTCTCTTACAGTATAGCTTTTAGAAAGAGAAGTTCTGAGGCCAAAGAATGAGGGCTAGTATCACTAATTTGTGTCTTTTTGGATCAGCAGATGTGCAAACTATTGTTAGTATCTTTTCTCCATGCCTATGGAGGGGTTAGGAAAAGCACAAAACTTACAATATCGATTTCTGTGCTTTAGTCCAGTAGAATACTTAACTGTGAACCCAGCCTTATAAAGGGTAGGTGAGTTGTTTATATTATCTTAATGTAGGGAAGTTTTAGAACATTTCAGTAATTGTCACTTATAAATGAATGAAATACATCTCACTTCTCTGGGTAACCTACAATGACTTAACTAATTTATGTAAAAATAGCTGAGCCTAATTAGCATGTTTTACTCACAGGTTGGATGGCTCTACATAACGCCACATAATTTATTTATGCCCGGTTATTGTCAACTTTGGTGTTTAATAGATTGACACAAATGCAGAGTTGTTTGTACACATCAGTAATGTGCCAGTGTTCATTAAATAGTAAATGAAAGGGTAGGGAGTACTAGAGGTTTTAGATTTGAAATGCTCTTTAGCACAAAGAAAATTGTTTGAAAAGTTAGTTGGGGGGTCTTAAAAGAATGCTGAAATTACTCATCAGGCTCTAATTCACCTTTTCTTTCCATAACAGGGAAAATACTGTTAATTCTCCACGGGAAGACAGGGAAAGCCATGAAACCAGTGGGAATTTTCTACTTCTCTTGCTTCTGTTTACCGGCTGCATTTACATACATTAGACAAGTTGGAAAGAAAATGATTTATGTTTATTTCCTCCAGTGAGCACTAGATATTAGTAGATCTCAGTAGTTGAATTTTTTTTTTTTTAATTTTTATTTTGCAATACAATTCAGTTCTACATATCAGCCACGGATTCCCTTGTTCTTCCCCCTCCCGCCCCCCTCACCTTCCCCCCAGCCCGCCCCCCATTCCAATCTCCTCCAGGGCAAAGTCTTCCCTGCAGACTGAGATCAACCTGGTAGACTCAGTCCAGGTAGGTCCAGTCCCCTCCTCCCAGGCCGAGCCAAGCGACCCTGCGTAGGCCCCAGATTTCAAACAGCCGACTCATGCAATGAGCATAGTTGAAATTTTTAAAAGATGTATTTCTGCCAGAAAACTCAAACTTTTTCCATGGGCCACAGAATAAAGTGTGCATATGCAGAATTTTCTGGAAAATTTGAAGTTGTTACGAGCAGAGAGATGGCTCAGCATTTATGTGTGATTTTTGTCAAGCCGGATGACCTCTAGAACTCTCGTAGTGGAAGGAGAACATGTCTCCTGCAAGGTGTCCTGTTACCTCCACACAAGTGCTATGGCACTCTTGATATCTCCTTAGATAGATAGATAGATAGATAGATAGATAGATAGATAGATAGATATAGATAGAAAGAAAGAAAGAAAGAAAGAAAGAAAGAAAGAAAGATAGGTAGATAGGTAGATAATAAATAAGTAAGTGAATGCAAAAATATTTGAAGCTTGGCTGTTGGTATACTCACGTTCAAATCTCATTTTTACTATATGTGATATGCGGGTTCTTGGAAGTCCACTTTGCCTCTGAGACCCTGCGTCTTACTCTGTGCCACCAGATAATGGGAGGACAGACTTACTTGGTAGGACTATTGTGGTGAGCACTCAACAATATGCCAGCATTCTCAGGAGGCCCTTAAGGTTGAACAATTGCTGCTTCTTTCTCCTTATTCTTTACTGTGGACAGACTGGATGTAGAGACAGTCTCACCTTGTAATCTCTTTGTGGCAGAGACAATTATTGTTTCTTTTTCTCATTCAAAATTTACTCTAGCACCTTGTCCATGTTATTCTGTAACTGTGGATTAAGTTAAATTAATAATGAAATTATGGGATGAGTGCATAATTCAATGGTAGAAGAGTTGCCTATAACTCACAGAGTCCTATGTTTAATCCTCACTACTGCCAAAGGTTAATCTACTTGTTTTATCAAATACACAATTACTAATTATACAGGTATAAGACTAATTGTACCAATATAAGGATCGATATAACAAATAAAAAGAGTCAAGATACATTTCCATACCATAAAACTGAAACAATAATGGTTGTGTTTGATAATATTTAAAGCAAACTAATCAAGCAAAGCAAAATTGAGTTTTCTAGAATATTTTCTTTCTGTCTTATATTAAAGATATTTGATTAAGTTTGTATAATTCTGTCTGTTATATGGACAAGATTTATAATAAAGTGATTAAACTACAAAAAGTCCAAATTGCCTTTGATTACAGAGAAAGTGGCTTTGTAATCTATAAACAATAAAACTCTACCTTTATTAAACCTTTGTGGTATTTTACCCTTGTCCACCCTTGCCAATCTTTGTATTTACACATGAATTGCACATACACATAAACACAGAAAATCAACATTTGTGAATATGTGTCTACAAATATAGTCCATGTTACAACATAGCAAAGTATTATAGTGTTTCAAAGTACAATGTTGTATATTTTGGCTTTTTTTTCTCTTAGTCTTATGCACATAAACCTATTCAATGTTTATGTCTGTGTTGCTATATCATTAACTGTCACTGCTATATGGTGTTTTATTTATATACACATTTGAATTTCATTTTCTGCTAGATCAATTACACATTTAAACTTCCATATATTTGAAATTTATTATTGTATGTATGCTATATATATCTATCTATCGATTGATCTATCAACCTACCTATCTATTGTATCCCCATATATGTGTGTGTATGTCCCATATATATACATATATATTATATATTATACATATATCCCTCATATATATATGGAGGAGACTAATACACACACACACAAACACATAACACATGTGTATTCTATGTGTTACATGTGTTACTATTTGTATTTGGAGGAGACAAATACATACATATATAACACATACATATGCTATATATTTGTGAGGATAAAGGAGGCACACAAAATATATATGTGTGTAGGTATGCATGCAAGGCATATGTGTGGAGGTCAGAAGACAGCTTCGGGTCATAGGTTTGCCCCTTTCAGCTTTATGTGACATCTAAAGCCTAGTCGTCATCAGGCTTGTGTAGCAAGAACCCTTATCAGCCGAGCCATCTCAGTGGCCCTAGACCTCCATCTATTTTTATGCCACTGAGACCCATTATATCTATAATTGATATGTTGTAACCAATTCTATTTTCTGATGATTCTTCATGTTAATTAAAAACACCTTGTTACCATAGTTTCAATACTTATTTTTATTTGCCTATCATGCTTACGATAGTCTTGACTACCAGGAGCTGATTTTCCTTCTGCTTTCCCCCAGGAAGTGTAACACCATGAATACTTTCCACCAGTTTTCATTTGCTGTATTTTCAAAATCATTTTCTAAGGATAGATTTCCAGAAATGGAATTACTGAATAGAAGAAAATAAGTGTTTTGAGGCTATCACCCAATGCAAATTGCTCCTATAAAAGATTGAACTAAAATTTATTTCTTAAGAATTCCACATGAAGATGTCATTGCCTCTACCCTGCCTATCCTTGGATCACTGAGTATTTTTAAAATCAAGTGTAACGCAAACACAAACGCTGACAATTGTTAGCCAAAGTGTATTTATTGCTATTTTCTTTGCATTAGTAACGTGAGTAATGGTTTATTGTCATCTTCCCCTGTGTGTAACATGTGTGTTTATATAATTTTCCAATTTAATCTCACCACACTTTCTGTTTCTAAAGAGGCAGGGCTCTCTACTCTTCAGTGACTCATCTGATCATGCAGATGGTGCCAACCATAAAATGATTTGTTTTCCTGAGCTGAATTGATTATTTTTCTGTGAAAAAAACTCAGGGAAATGAAATCTAAGTGATGTGACTTGTCCAATTCCCGGAAGCATAATGATTTCAGAAGGAAGAGTTATTTTGGGTTATAGATTATTTTCAAAAGCAAATATTTATATAACTCAAAAAGTCAGTTTTCACATACAAATTTACTCTTCTATGTTATATAAAGAGTCCAGTTGTGAAATTGCCTCATATTTTTTCACCATTGACATTTCAATATCCTTTTATTTCTTTTGAATCTCTTTTCCCATTTTCTTTAGCACATGCAAACCAACAAACACTGGGTTCAGACCAAATTTCTAAAGATATTTACTTAGTGATTTTTTTCCATCTTCAAAACTGAATAAAAACTGCTTAGAAAAGCCCACACATGTGGGCTGCTTCTCTGCATCCCGCCTTAGCACTCAGCCTTCGTTCCTGAGGCTCTCTCACCTTCCTCCACATCTCACAGGGCCTTATTTCTACTAGGTGCATGGTCTCTCCTTAGTCCTGGCTAGGTACAGAAATTCAGGCTTCTATAGCTTGGCCTTGATCAGCAATGGTAGCAAAGGAGGTTGTGTACTTCTCAGAATCAGAATGTGTCTCTTTCTTCCACGATGGATTGACCTGTCTGCCATTAACCACTGCATTGACATTGCTTGCATACAACCTGCCACCACCGCCTTGCTCTAATAGGAAGAATGAAAACATAAGGGAAAGTTGAATGTGTCAAACCAGGAGAAATTGAAATGACAGTTTGTAGGTTATAGACATCCTTAAACTTTTCTCTGCCTCATTAAAACTTAAAAAAAAAAATTCAACATTTACAAGTGAGCAAATTGACTCTGGGAGGCTCCAATACCAAAGGAGAGACATTGTAGAGTATGAGCGTTCAATCAGCTGATGACAATTCATGGCTTTTCTGCTTGCTTCTTTCCACAGTCCTTGCGCCCCCACTTTTGCAGGCATAGCTGGGAGTCTTGTGCATTGCCTAGGCCTGATAGCCCAGCGATGCCAAATCAGTGGTCCTGAGGAAGCAGAGACACATGACAGGATCATGGAGGAACTTGGATCACATTTGTCCACCTCAACTTGGGATAAAAGTTCTCGTGGCAAAACATAAACTGAAGGTCTTAGGTTTCTTTAGCTCTTTGCCCTGATTCAGCTTCAAGAACATGATGACATCCGTGGCTCCTTTCCAATTTATTGTATATACCTTGTCTCAGGAAGTTACTCTTCTGGGGATCACACTGCTAAATGTCACTCAAATTTCCCATATAGGGCCAATTCCCTGGCAGTGTGGTAGCTGGAATGCAGAGGATTTACTAAACAAGAGAGAGGAAACAATAGATGCTCAAACCTAGTGAGGCCAATGTCAGCAGCAGACTCAAGGCCCAGGCTCCTTAATCCTGTTTGTTGTTCATATGTGTCCCAGGCCCCACCTCCCTTTGGGTGTTCATATGTGTCCCAGGTCCCACCTCCCTTTGGGTGTTCATATGTGTCCCAGGCCCCACCTCTCATTGGGTGTTCATATGTACGTTGCTGTGGGATGGTCTGTATGTCAAGTGTGTTGCTGATTGGTCAGTAAATAAATCACTGATTGGCTAGGCAGGAAGTATAGGTGGGACAAAGAGAAGAATTCTGGGAAGTGGGAGGCTGAGAGAGAGAGACACTGCCAGCCGCCATCAGGACAAGGAAGATGTAAAGTACTGGTAAGCCACAAGCCATGTGGCAAGGTGTAGATTAATGGAAATGGATTAATTTAAGATATAAGAACAGTTAGCAAGAAGCCTGCCACGGCCATACAGTTTGTAACCAATATAAGTCTCTGTGTTTACTTGATCGGGTCTGAATGGCTGTGGGACTGGCAGGTGAGAGAGATTTGTCCTGACTGTGGGCCAGGCAGGAAAACTCCAGCTACAAATGGCGTCCAACGTGGTGGCAAGAGTTTCCACCTAAAAACTAAAAAAAAAGATTCTAAAACGGAGCTAAAAACAGCTTCCTAATTGTCTCTCTCAAATGAGCAGCAGCTGCCGGTTTGAGCTACTGGCGGGTTCCTAGTGTGTGCTCTCGACCTGCAGTACGATGGGAATGAGGCCTCTGCAAGTGGCACATTAAGCTGTGTGGTGGATTTAGCCTTTGCTAGTACAAAACAAAAAAAAGAGGTTTCTGGGCTACACGCTACTTTGGTAAAAGTGTAGACCCACTATTTCTGAGAGTTATGGCTCCCAGAGCTGGCGGAAAGCGGACCACTGCCTTGTTGGGAAGCTGAAGTGGGCAGAGCCAGCAGCCTTAGCGCCAGTGCCATTTCAGGCTTAGAAGGCTGCAGTTTAAAGCAATAGGCTCAAGCTAATATAAAAAATAAGCCACATAAAGATGGCTGCCACACAGAGAATCTGGATTATGTTCTCTTTGATATTCGTAACTAAAGAAAAACATTTGATTACAAAAGCTGTTGAGTTATGCCAAAATGTATATTTTAAAGGTACCTTGACTTCAAAATTTGGATGTAAAGATATGTTGCTTTGGAAAGGAGGCTCTGCTTTTGTTTCCACAGAAAGCCAGAGGCTATGGATTTGTTCCAGATTAAGATACATCAGGTTTGACCAGCCAAGACCCCCTGAAAGGTCTCCGATGACACCATGGCCCTGATGATCCAACATCCAGAACCGTTTCAAGGCAACTGGCTCAGACGATACACCCTCATGGACTACTCCATAATCCTAAAATATTCTTTGTGTCTCCATAAGATACAGTGCCCCCCTCCAGCAGGAAGTAGTAAGAGAAGCTACGCCCAAATTCCCAAATATACCAAGCTGACTTTGGAGATGTGTAAAGTTTAAAACCTTCCTTTTTAAGAAAAGAAAAGGGGAAGTGCTGTGGGATGGTCTGTATGTCAAGTGTGTTGCTGATTGGTCAGTAAATAAATCACTGATTGGCCATTGGCTAGGCAGGAAGTATAGGCGGGACAAAGAGAAGAATTCTGGGAAGTGGGAGGCTGAGAGAGAGAGAGACACTGCCAGCCGCCATCAGGACAAGGAAGATGTAAAGTACCGGTAAGCCACAAGCCATGTGGCAAGGTGTAGATTAAGGGAAATGGATTAATTTAAGATATAAGAACAGTTAGCAAGAAGCCTGCCACGGCCATACAGTTTGTAACCAATATAAGTCTCTGTGTTTACTTGATCGGGTCTGAGAAGCTGTGGGACTGGCGGGTGACAGAGATTTGCCCTGACTGTGGGCCAGGCAGGAAAACTCTAGCTACAGTACGTACCCCAGGGAGCCATCTTAGTGACTGGCAGATCCTGACTCCCCTCCCTCTTGGAGCACCTTTGATGTCTGCCCAGTTCAGTTCCAGAATTCTTTATGGATTTGATCCAGGCCATTCCTATGAGTGTATCGACAATTTCTCTCTGCCCAATTCTCTATTTCTCCATTATATTTGTCTGATAATCCCAGCAGCAAAAGCAGCTGCAGAGCTTCTGTGACCCATTGAAGACTGGAAATGCCAGCCCTTATCTAGAAAACAGGGATGGGGAAGTATCATTCAGGAAACTTCATCTCAAAGCTTCCACCTTTCCTCCACAGTCTTTTCTAGATGTGGTTTCTTTCACATTTGCTGCAAAATGGAGTGAAGAATAATCAGGTGTTTGTCACGTGAGGGTGTTTTTTACCATTAATCTTTATGTTGTACACTGGCAAATATGAAAATATTTTACTCATATTTAAAATCACTGAAATTGCCTAAAACATTTTTTTTGTGCTAAGCTGAGTGTTTGTGTGCCCTTAAATCTATCCCTTGAAGGAAATCCCCAGTGTTCTGGTGCTAGGAAGTTGGGCTTTTGGGGAGATATTAAGCCATGGTGTGGAGCCCTCAGCAGTGGGATTAATAACCTTATGGTGAGAGCCCTGTGCCTTGACTCCTACTTGCTGAGTGGTTGAAGTGGAGTTGGGGAATGAGTTCAAAGCCATCACTGGGTACATAATAATACTCTGTCAAATAAAAAAGGAATGGATGCTAAAATGGAAGAATGGGTGTGATGTAGCATGAATCTTAAAAGTTCTTATTAATAAAATCAAACCCGAGGCCAGTTATTGGGGTCAATGCTGGTAGATCAGAGAGACAGAACAAGCCACAGCTAACCTCGCCTGGCCAATTCCTCAGCTGATCTTGTTTCCTCAGACTGGAAGTCTCTGTGTCCTCATCCCAATGGCTCTCAGCTGAACTGCTGCTAGAAGCCTGAATGCTTAACCAGGCCAAAATGCTTAACCAGCCAAAATGCTTCTCGTTTCTGGTCCTCATGCCTTATAAACCTTTCTGCTTTCTACCACCACTCCCTGGGATTAAATGCTGCTTTCTGGGATTAAAGGCGTGAGTCACAATGTCTGGCTGTTTCCAATGCAGCCTTGAACTCACAGAAATCCAGAGGGATTTCTGTCTCTGGAATGCTAGGATTAAAGGCGTGTGCTACCACTGCCTAACCTCTATGTTTAATATTGTGGCTGTTCTGTCTCTGACCCCAGATAAGTTTATTAGGATACACAATATTTTGGGGAACACAATACCACCACATGTGGTGTCCTTACTCTACTATTCTCTACCAAAAGGAAGACAGAAGGAAGGTATTGGTCACACAGTGGAGAACCCTCAACTCACAGGAAGGTGTTGGTGATACAGTAGAGGACCCTCAGCTCACAGGGAGGTATTCATCATGCAATGGGAGACCCTCAGCTCACAGGATTTATGAGTCCCTTGACCCTGAACTCTCTAGACTTAAGACATGTGAAAATTAGGTTATGTTATTCATAAACAACTTAGTGTACAGTACTTTATTTACTGGTTTGAACAGGTTAGGACCACTTTTAGGCTCCATGCCTGCATGGATATCAATTCATCCTTCCTGCTCTCTCTGCATATTTTCACATACTTGTGCACAAAAAGTTTGTCCCAGAGTCATAGGAGAATAAGAAGGATAATCTTTACAGTCATGGTTTAGGAGGCATTGAGAGCATACTGTTGTTGTTAGGGAAAAATTTTAATAACTGTGATTCCAAAGCAAAGGCAGTTTCATCAGAGAACATAAATATGAGTTTCTTTTAAAAATTATATGCTAACATGTGTTAGAAGCCATTTAAGATACCCAACTCATTTTTGATTGGGCATATTTAGGTATTATGAGCAGTTATAGAAACACTATTTGTGTCAAAGTAATCCCATTTATAAATACGAATTTTAATTATTTATGGATTAGATAAACAGAATTTGAGCCTATTCTTCATGAGGCAATATGCACTTTTGTGAAGTGCTTTTAAAAGTCTCTGAAATAATGAACTACATAGGGGATAATTTGTCACTGACTATATGAATCAGAAAGTAATGTGTTTGCAGTTTCCAAACTGCATACTTTATTTCTAGGTACGTTCCTACTTTATATTACCTGTATCGTAGTTCATTAACTGAAAATACAAAGATATTTATCAAAAGCATTACCATAACAGCTTTACTAGAACAAAAACCTATTAACAGAATTTCCTGAGAAATACCTCAGGTTATATTATTTTGGAGAAAGTGTTGGTACTCCTTTAATTATATTGAAAAAGGCAATAGAACACAGAGATCTCGAGGTTATATATCTGTGGCTCTTGTTATTGAGTGAACTAATTAATTCATACTTGCATACTTTTATTATTGCTAAGTTGAGTAGAGCCGTTTAATCTGGACATTTCACTAAAATAAAAAACTATGCCTCTTGCAGTTTAGTGGGGGAAAGGGCTTTAAGAAATCTTTTGCAGCAAACTCACTTCCTGGTAGGTGATCCTGAGCACACCTAATCCTCTAGTGCTCTCTCCCTCCTGTGCTCCAACTCTAATGATGGCTTTTACCACCCACGTAAGGACCTACTTCACCGAGGCACTCTTATCTCTCACTAGAATCTCAGAGTTATAATGAGTCATTTTGCTTCCTATTTATTGAAAACAACGTAGTACAGGAACATTTTCAAGACATGAATATTGGGTTCTGCTATAATGTTTTATTCAGCAGGTATGTTGGTTTTATTTAGACTTCCCTAGCTTGAAATCCTCTATTCGTACAAAGAATTATTCTGTTTATTGCTACTTTTTGGGTTTCTAAACATTCAAGTTGCTTCCGTAAGTCATACCACTTTAGATTAGAGGACCTTGTGGCAAAAGGTTATTGCCGGGGAATAGAAAGATGAAACCAGCTTAAACTACACACTTTCTTATTTTTGATGAATCTTGGTACTTAGCTATCCATAATTATACAAATGGACATATTCATAGTTGGGGAAATGGGACCAAATTCAAGCCATTAAAATGGACTTATAAGAAAGTACATTTTTAAGTTCCATTTATGGCAGTTCCAAATTGAATGAAATGACTTATTTAAGATACATTGAACAGGTCATAAAAGTTGTGATTCAGTGTCATACAAAAGGTCACATTGATTGTTAGGAAGGAATGAGTAAATGGAGAGAAAGATTCCTGAGTTTGAAATGGGGTGAGAGCCAAGATCCAGTGTGCTTCTTTATCTGCATCTTGATCTATGTATAAAAACTCATGCTATAGAATAATGAATGTGGTATGAAAAGCTGTTAAATTGTATACAATTATAATGCCAATTCAAAATAAGAACTATCTAACCAGCTGGCTTATGAGCTGTGGTCTGAGTAGTCCAACAGTGGCTATCTCTTGATGGGTAAGTGGAGAATCTGCTAGTTGTTAAACCCAGGAGACCGGATGTCTCAGCAGTCTCAATCTGGTGCTGGAATCCTGGAGGAGTCCAAGAGAGACGGTGGTCTTCAGTGTACTTAGGGATCCTGAAGAAGTATATTCAAAACCAATGAACGAATATTGCCTCAGCAACAGAATAGATGAACTCTTACCATGAGACTAGGGGCAAGCAGAAAAGAGGCAAAGTCTTTTGCCTGTGTACTTTTATCTGGTATGTCACCAGAGGATGTGGCCTGAATGTAGAGTGTGTCTGCTTACTTTGAATGTTATGATTGAGAAAACCCCTCACTAATAGATACCATGATAGAGGGAGACATCATGAGGAGAGAGAGAAACCGAGTGCTAGGGGAGTTCCCAGGAATCCCCAGGGATGACCCTAACTTGGACTACTAGAAATAGTGGAGAGGGTGCCTGAACTGAACTGGCTTATCCCAGAGATGAGACCGGTGAATACCCTAACTGTCATCACAGAGCTTTTCTCCAGTGATTGATGGAAGCAGATGCAGAGATGCACAGCCAGGCACCAGGCAGAGCTCCAGAAATCCAGTTGGAGAGAGAGAAGAGGGATTCTATGAGCAAGTGCATCAGGATCATAATGGGGAAACCTGCAGAGACGACCAAACCAAACTAGTGAGAACTCATGAAAGTTGGATCAAGGCTGTGGAGCCTGCATGGGCCTGGGCTGGACCCTCTCTATGCCAAGATGGTTGTGTAGCCTGATCTGCTTGGGGGCCCCCTGGCGGTGGGATTAGAATCCATCCCTGGTGCATGAGCAGGCTTTTTGAAGCCTACTACCTACAATGGGACACCTAGTGTAGCCTTGAGGCAGGGGGAGGGCCTTGGACTTGCCTCTAATGGATGTGTCTCCTCATGGGAGGCCTTGCCTTCTTGTGTGGGGGAAGTGGGGGGGTTGGGAAGGGGAGGCTGGGGGTGGGAGGAGGGAAGAGGGAGATCTTTGATTGGTGTGTAGAATGAATGGAAAAATTTTAATTTTTTTAATAAGGAAAGAAAACCCCTCACTGAAGAGCATAGTTTGTGTTTCAGTTGATTCCAGATGCAGTTAAATTGACAACCTTGATTATCCATCATGTTGGGAAGAACATCTTTTCCTTGACCACTTTCTGTTTCTTGGCCTCTGGGATGTGAACTGCTATATTCTGGTACAATCTCCCATGATGTACTGACGATTCTAGAATCATAATCTGAAACATATCTCTGTAGCATGAATCTTAACAGGTCTTATTAATAAAATCAAACCTGGAGCCAGGTATTGGGGTGAACTCTGAATGATCAGAGAAACAAAATAAGCCACAGCTTCCTCACCTCGGCAGTTCCTCAGTTGATCTTGTTTCCTCAGACTGGAAGCTTCTGAGTCCTCATCCAAACGGATCTCAGCTGAACTGCTTCTCGAAAGCCTGAAAGCTTAACCATAGTTCCTCATCCTCATGCCTTAAATACCTTTCTGCCTTCTGCCATTACTTCCTGGGATTAAAGGTGTGAGTCACCATGCTTGGCTGTTTCCAGTGTGGCCTTGAACTCACAGAGATCCAGGTAGATCTCTGCCTCTGGAATGCTAGGATTAAAGGCGTGTGTGCCATTATTTTCTGGCCTCTATATCTAGTGGCTGTTCTGTTCTCTGACCCAGATAAGTTTATTAGGGTGCACAATATTTTGGGGAACACAATACAACCACATATCTCTCCTTCCGTACATTTTTCTTTCATGTATTAGTCATATAGTCACAGTGCTTAGGAAATCAAGGAGCATAATTTTAAGGTCATGTATTTGTACTTAATAGTTTCTGCCTTAAAACAAGACTATTAAATGATGAAATAAAGAGACATAGTAACACATAGTTAACCAGGACTGGTGGGACAATCCTGTAATTACAGATTCTTGAGAGGCTGATGCAAGACCACAAGTTCAGTGTCTGCGTGGACCACAAGTTCAGTGTCTGCGTGGACTACAAGGCTTGCCTTGGTGACATAATGAGAGCCTGTCTCAAAAAAAAAAACAAAAAAAAAAAACAAAAAAAAAAACAAAAAAAATCAGGATATTTAGCTTAGTGTTACAGTACTTGCTTAGACTATATGTGGCTGTAAGCTATCACTACCACCATCAATAAATTATAGAAATATATGCATATTTACTTACATATTGTTAAAATACTATTAGGTATTATATATTCTTGGACACTAGATCTCTGATTTTAATGTCATTGTGTATCTTGACAGTTCATATAGCTAAAAATAGAATTTCTAGGAAAGTTTTCAATATATGAGTAATACATTAGAGGAATGATGTTTCTACATTATATCATTGTAACATTCAAATTTCAAAACTTGAAAGTCTTAAAATTCAGACATGTCCAACCTGTGGTTTGTGAGCTGCTTGAAACCAAGAGCAGCTCTGAATACAATAAAGTAAAAAAAAAAATCATAAACTAGCTTAACAATATATGTTTTTGCAATCTTTTAGAATTTATTGTGGGATTTCAAAAGAAATTAAATTTCTTTCGTATAATGTACATTTTGTTATATTGTTTCCCCTCCCCAGCCCTTCCTTATCCTCCCAACTTCCCAACCTCTCTACTTATCCCAAATTACTTTCTCTCTCTCTCTCTCTCTCTCTCTCTCTCTCTCTCTGTGCGTGTGTGTGTGTGTGTGTGTGTGTGTGTGTGTCTTTCTCTGAAAAAAACATGAAAAACAAAAGAGTACATTAAAAAAGCTAAAAAGGAAAATCAAAGCAAACTTTCAAAAAGAAAAAAAGTAGTAAGAAAGAAAAATACTCAACTAATCAAACAACAACAACAGCCGGGCGGTGGTGGCGCACGCCTTTAATCCCAGCACTCGGGAGGCAGAGCCAGGCGGATCTCTGTGAGTTCGAGGCCAGCCTGGGCTACCAAGTGAGTTCCAGGAGAGGCGCAAAGCTACACAGAGAAACCCTGTCTTGAAAAACCAAACAAACAAACAAACAAACAAACAACAACAACAAGAAGACACATAAAAGCATGATATCTGTTGTGTGTTGAGCCACCACTCCTGGGTGTGGGCTTGCCCTGGAGTGTGGTCGGAAGGCCCACCATGTGGGCGCTGGAAACTGAACTCAAGACCTTTGCAGGATCCGTGAGTGCTCTTAACTGCTTAGCCACCTCCCTAACTCTTAATTTTCAATAGATGCATCTTCCTTTGAAACTCTTCTCCTCGTTATCACCCAAGTAATTTCCTTTAGATGTTCTTCCTTTTATGGTAGGAAGAGTTGATTTAATTTAGGAATTAGTGTCTGTTATTTTTGAATTTGGGTATTGCATGATAGGAACTTTAGCCACAGCTGCTTAAGGGAGAAAGCATAAATACCCCATGGACATTTTCTTTTTTCACAAGTAGGTTTAGAGAATTCCATTCATGATCTCTTTTCTATTTGGTAAAATTTCTAGTGTTACCTCTAGCAGTATATTCTAAAATAGTGATATAATTCAATATTTTATATTAAATCCTGCATGTGGATTTGTATCAAACAGAAAAAACTTAGGGGAGAGTGATCCTTTATTTAAAATTTTGAATTTAAATTTTTATAAGATCTTTTCTTCTGCTTCAGCATATGAAAAAATAGGAAATATTTCCTTATTTTTTTAACTTTAATTTGTATGCATTTAAATAATTTGTGTGATGTAGGAAGTAAATGATAAAATACAACTATAATATCATTACAGGGCACATAATTTTTTGTTTTTTTTTTATTTTGCTCTGTGTTTATGTGTGTGTGTGTGTGTGTGTGTGTGTGTGTGTGTCTGTGTATGTCTGTGTCTGTGTGTATTTGTGTGATAGTATCTCACAATGTAGACCAGGATGGCCTGGAAATCACTTTGTAGACAGGTTCAATGCCAAACTCATGATCCTTCTTGTGCAGGTACAGGATTATACAAGATTAGTTTTTGTTGTTTTTATTGTCTACAGCAATTCTTCTTGGTTTTCAAAATAAGAAAATCCCAATAATTTTATTCTTGGAAAGTCTTTACCCTTCTTCTCTTACTTAATATTGTGGAGAAAAAGTAGTATTTGAGTCAGCCTAAACTCATCTAGTTTATTCATTTCCTACATTCACACTGATATTAATTAGGTGAACCAATTGGAAATAACTAGTAATGATGTCCATTGGCAAACAGAATATGATCTTATGTGTGGACCACAGAATTTGGGGTTAGGTCAAGAGAAGAAAAAAAGAGAAAGTTATGTTAGAGAAATGATTAAATTCTATAGCTATGGAAACTTAGGAATTCTATCTTTTTCATCCACTTATCCTCTTGTTAGCTTTATTTCTTCACAAGTAAGTGGTTTTTATTTTATTTCATTTAGAATCAAAAGGATTCCCTCTTGAATACATGATATCTCAAAAGGTAATCAGTCTTTTATTTTCTTTCTTTGTTATGGATGAATGTGTGTATTTGTTACTGTATCTTACCATAATATATGATAAAGACAATAAATACACTAGTTATAAAATTTATTTCTTAAAAAAAGAATTTATTTCTTATATTTAAACTTAAGCAACATGGGTATATTGCCAAGTTGAAAAATATTCAAAAATTTTAAAGAAACTTCAGTTGCAAGAAAACTAGAAATACCAATCTCTCTATCAATTTAGTGAAATGAGACAGCAAATGATAGAACATAGAACAATAGGCATCACAAGCCCCAGAGATGATTTTACTGTAAACAGTCCATCAAGGAGACAGAAAAGTCCAAACATTTCAATGGTATAATACAAATGCCTTGCATGTCTATAATAGAGAAGTTACGCTGTTTTATCTATTTTTAAAAGATGAAAATATATCAGTGTTCCTACAAATGAACTAAGGGTTTTTTTGCTCCTAAGCTAATGAATAAAATTAAAGCAATGAGTAAAGTATGTTATAATGTAGAGATTTAATACTCTATTTTACACCTTATATTTATTTTCTCCTTATTTGGGGACAGTGTCTCATGGTTGCAATCTACACTGCAGAGTTAATGTTTATCATTAGAACTCTTTTTTGTTTTGTTTTGTTTTGTTTTTCAAGACAGGGTTTCTCTGTGTAGCTTTGTACCTTTCCTGGAACTTGCTCTGTAGACCAGGCTGGCCTCGAACTCACAGAGATCTGCTTGGCTCTGCCTCCCGAGTGCTGGGATTAAAGGCGTGTGCCACCACCACCCGGCTCATTGGAACTCTTAATGCTAATGAACATTTCTGAAGTCCCAAATTGGGGAAGGATTATATAATGTTTAATTTATGTTCAAAAGTACTAGAAAAATGTCCTCAATAGTGAATTTCAAAATGACTTCATTTTGATGCTGATTTTACCACATGTATGTACACACACACACACACACACACACACACACGAACAAATATATGAGCATTTTTGAAATAAACTTATGTACAGTAGTAACTGTTACTGTGGCCTAGAACCTGTGGCTAGATAAGTCACAGACTGTAGACTCTAGGTAAGAGCTGACTGCTGTTCTCCTCAGTGGACATAGTAATGGGATGACACTGACTGACTTATTTATCACCAAACCCACAGACCAGTGCATCTCTCAACCCTCATCAGATAAGCCTTGTCTTGCAGCAGATGTACAGAAGACTTACAATTCTGTGATAATGTAAAAAATTTATTTCCTAAAAAGTAAAATCTGTGGAAAAAATGTTTCTGTTCAAATTCCTTTATCTAACAAGAAATCATTCCCTCTGGATATATGAAAATTGTTTCTACTGTGATAGATAACATAGACAAGGCTATGTTAACCTAAAAGATAAAAATCTAATTGCAAGGTACATACGTAAGAGAGATGGTTGTTTCTTCGCTCTTTTCCTCCATGGCAGATACATCTAAGTGCTGGGACCCATTTCTCTCAGACAGATCCCAGACTGAATTGTTGTTACTATTAAAAATGTTCTGTTATATACATTTCCTCTTGATTGTGACATTGTTGAAATAAATAGCTAGTTCTTTAATAATTTGTATTACTTGCCAACTGACTGAACTATGTAAAAATTTGGGAATAATTTACTGTTGTGTTATTTTCTTTTCAAGCTTTCTTACAATAAAATAATTGGTGGCTAAAACTTCAGATATCTAGACACAAAGAAAATGGCAGTATGATGTCTGTCATTCACTGGTAGTACACTCTACATGAACCAGTGAGAGGGTCCAAGAAGAGGAAAGCCCATCTGCTGCTTCCCGGCGCAGAGCGATTATTACTGTGACATTCACAGATTTCCTAATATGAAGAACTTAAATAGATTTTGCACAAAGTTCCTAAGACGAGTTACATTTAGATTTAAAATGTAATCATTAAGCCTTATAGAATGTGACTGAAAAATTACAAGGAAAATTTAAGAGAAGTTACTAATATGAATATAATTAGAGTTGCTTTTCAGCTTAATATCCTTCAATTTATTGTGAATAAATCTCACATCAGTGAACGGACTTCGTACAACAGTACTTTTCCTATTTCTTTGCTCTGTAGTGAAATAAAGTATAAAATATTTATGAAAATATTTCAATATAATGCATTTAATGAAATGTACTTTTTAAATTAATTTCATATACTGTTTTACCTTTTCAAAGTGTCTATAAGAAAATCTAAAATAGTTTATATAGCTTATATAGCTTATATTTATTGATTTTAAGTGGCACTAGTCTATAATGGCTGAAATAATTCTGTTTATTTCTGTTACTGCCAGTGAACAGACTTTCCTCCCTCTTTAAAAACATTTAATTGAAAAATCTTGCAAGATATTGCATATCCTTTTCTAATCCCTTGTTTTAACTATTTGTCAAACAAAAGAGTCCTTTGCCAACTGCTGGTAAGTCTTGGATAGTCGTTCTCACAGTGTGAGTTTTTGGAGAATAAATATACAGAAACACTGCAAACTGACCCATTTTGGTACTAAAAAACACCTCTGTTTATTTATCTGTAAAAACCTACCATAGGAATCTAAAATAATCTTCCCCAATTTTTTATTCTCTTCCAGATCATTTTTTACATCATAAGTCCTTGTAAACCTATTATTAATTCCTTCGCATCTGTTTCCTAAATGGATTTTCTTGTCTACTCGATCTTCTCTTCATTTAAAAGCCCTCATTTTTTTAAAAAGTAAGTTAAATGTGCTTGTGTTATGATCAGAAAAACAGCAAGAGGACATTTTGTAAACATCTCAATGGCTGCCTGCTGCCTGAATTGCCAAGTGGGGAACTGTGCCGGTCTCTTTCTTTGTGAGGCTCACAGAAACTCTCAGGCTGCTCACAGAGACCCATTTTCCCCTCTCTTTGCCTTTGGTCTTGCTCAGTGCTTCTGAAGCACTAACCGAGCTCCCTTGCTTTGTATGTGCAAAGCTGCTTTTCCTTATTACAATGAGGTGGTACACTGGGGACACCGTTTTACCAGACTGTAGTTTACTTTTGCTACAGAGAAAAATGCCTTCTTTTTATTCTCTTCAAACCTAAAAAGACACTCTTCTCCTTCTTTCCTCCTCCTCCTCTTCCTTTTTAAACTCACTCCTTTCACAGGCCTACCCAATATGGCCCTCTAGGGTGCTGCTGCACGTATTTTTCTCCTATATAAAACTCCTAATTTAAAACTACCTTTAGAGACTTTTTGTTTGGCATTGTGACCACTTACTTGCCCCTGGTCTTGGTACTCGCTGTTGGAGGGGTGCTGCAGTGCGTGGAACTGCAACTGACCCTGAGTGTATGGAAATGCAGAAATGTAAGGACACTGACTTTGCTTTCCTTTGATTTCTGCTCATCAGAAACTCTCTTGGTTAATATATATATATTGAGAGAGACAGAGAGAGAGAGAGAGAGAGAGAGAGAGAGAGAGAGCACATTCACCTCTACATCTGCCAATTTACCCAACTCAGATCCTTTTGGATTCTCTTGCGTTGGGCCCTAAGATCACTGACTTCTAATTATTGAAGTTTACAATTTTAAAATATGCTTCACAAAACCCAACTGACATGTGAGAACTTTAGACAAAGCATCCACAGGAAGTGCCTTGACATTTTCTTTGATGAACTGGGGATGCATGAGGTAATATTCATAAACTATTTCTGAAAAATATTATTTCTGAAAAAAATCGTTCTATTTTGGGAGGCACCATACGAGTAGTCCCCACACTGCTTCATTAAATGAGCTATGCAAATTTTATTTTTAGGTGTTCAAGTCGGTTTATAGAGTTCTGAGGGAAAGGCCTCCATAGCTGTGATTGTGTGTCCATAAGTATTTGCTTATGGAATGTAAAGTGTGTCATTACTGCAGGTGCTCAGCTGAGTTCTGGCAAGGAGTCTTCTGGGTAGCCCTGGCAGAGAATCCAGGTTTATCTCTTAATCCATTATTTCATCAGGGCATGCTTTTCCCGATATTCTTAGATGATGACTTAATTGGGCCATCATAAAGGAAGAAATGATGGCTGAAGAGATGACTCAATGGTTAATAGCTTTCCCCGAGGACCCAAATTTGGTTCCCAGCACTCATGTTAGGTGGGTTAGAATCCCTTCTAACTTCAGCTCCAGGTTATGACACATTCTGGACTTCTTAGGTACCTGCATTCACAGTTATATATACCTGACCTCTCACATATACACAACATTAAAAATAAAAAGGAAAAATTTCAAAACGAGGAAAGAAGAAATAAATGCTATTAATATCTTGACACTTAAAACATAGTCAATGTTATTAAACATTAGTAATAGTCACCTTACCTAATACGTTATTTCTGAGAGGAGTCTCCTCTAGTCCTTTACCCTTTCTTGGTACAGCATCACAATACAACTTGCAGACTATACAGTTAGCTCCTCAATATAACCCCTGCAGTGCTCCAAGTGAAAACAAAATAGTGAGCTGTGTTCCCTTCTTCTCTACAATGGTTACACATAAAATACCTCGGCATAGTAACAACTGTGTTATATGGAAAAGGTAAGATTTAAAATGGTGTTTACTTTATAATTTTATGAATATTTATATAATTTGAACTAATTTTTATAACATAACATAATGCAGTACCAGTCTAGAAATAGGCCTTGTGGAGAGAAATGTAGAAGTTACAAATGAAAACACATTTGGGAGATGTTGGAGTAATGGACATCTTCTACATATGGCACCTATGAGGTTCTTTACATTTGACATTTGATTAGATTGATGGTACACATATGTAAAAGTATGTCAAATAGTGTAAGCTTAATACATGATGTTTGTTATGTAACACACAGAAAAATATCTGCTGTGTTATGAAAGTCATCTCAAAATTAACAGGCCTGCAAACTGTAAAGAATCTAGTAGGTGCCACAATTAAGGAATGTGTAATTGAAGTCTTTATGACTTCTCAGTCACTAATAACTGGATGAAATACAAATAACTACTGTAATTTTTAAAAATTTATTGTTTTCTCATATATTATATCCCAACCATCCCAACCACAGTTTCCCTTCCTCCTTTCCTCCCCTTCCCTCTCCCCCACCTCCCATCTCTGCAAGATCTACTCTTCCTCTGTTTCCTTTCAGAAAAGAGCAGACCTTCCAGGGATATTAACCAAACATGTCATACCAAGTTGCAGTAAGACTAGGCACATCCTCCTCAAATTAAGGCTGCATGATGCAACTCAACAGGAGGAAAAGGGTCCTAAAATCAGGCAAAAAGAGTCAGAGACAACCCCCACTTCCACTGTTAGGAGTCCCACAAGAACAGCAAGCTACACAACCGTAACATATATGTAGAGGACCTAGTTCAGACCACTACAGGTTTCCGGATTGTAGGTCCAGTCTCTGTGAGCCCCTGCAAGCCCAGGTTAGTTGGTTCTGTGAGTTTTCTTGTTGTGTCCTTGACCCTGCCGGCTCCCATAATCCTTCCTCCCCCTCTTCCTCAGGTTTCCTGACTAATATTTGGCTGTGGCTCTTTGCATCTGCTCCCATCAGTTGCTAGATGAAGTCACTCTGATGATGATTATGCTAGGCTCCGGTCTAGAAGTGTAGCAGAGTATCACTAGGAATCATTTCATGAATGTGCTTTTTGTTTGTTTGTTTCTTTGTTTTGCCGGTCATGTCTGATTCTATCCAGGGTCCCTGGGCTATCCAGCCTCTGGTTCTGGCCATCCAGGCAGTGTCAGGCATGGGCTCCCAGTCAAGGCATGGACCTCAAGTTGGATCTGTCATTGGTTGGCCACTTCTACCAGTCCTATGCCACCTTTACTCCAGCACATCTTGCAGCCAGGGCAAATTACAGGTCAAAGGTTATGTGGCTGGGTCGGTGTCCAGTTCCTCCACTGGAAACCTTGCATGGTTACAGAAGATGGCCATTTCAGGCTCCATAGTCCCCATTACTAGGAGACTTTGCTAGGATCTCCCTCAGATTCCTGGGAATTTCCATTGCACTAGGTTTTTACCTTGCCCCCCACAAGTGCTCCCCAATTCCAGTTGTCTCTCCCAACACGCTCTCCCTTTATCCCCCCTCCCTCCTTTTCCTATCCCCAACCACCCTAAGTTCACCCATGATATTTCTTCTATTTCCCCTTTCTAGGGAGATCCACACACCCCCTTGAACCCTCCTTGTTATCTAGCCTCTCCAGGTTTGTGGATTGTAGCATGATTATTCTTTACTTTATACCTAATATTCACTTATAAGTGAGTATACACCATGTTATTGTAAAGTTTTAACTATCAATGATTTGTATTTTTAGTACACAAATGGATTAATTAGTTGTTTACATCATTTCCTTATACTAGTGAGATGTTAAATCAAACAATACACCCCAAATTAGTATTATCATAGAGACTTTTTCAATGATATGGACAAAGAAATTAGATTAAATAATTCATTATCAATGAATTATTTAAGAAAAGTACATATAGAGTAAAACATTTCTAATGTTATATATGATTATATGTCAGTTTCATGAAAATTTAAGCGTAAGTACTATGCCGTTATCTATGATGAACTATATTGGTCATTTGCACTTTGGATTGAAAAATTAAGGTAGAGTATATGTGTAAGGAGCCTCTAGTGTTTTCCACTACCTAACTGTTTTGAAAGTACAGCCAGTGCTGCCAATTTTTCCAAGACTAATGGCATAAATACAGACTTTATTTTTTGAAGTTTAGAAATAGAATGTGTTTAGGCAAATTTATGAGCACACTAAAGGCAAATAATAAAATAAATAATCAGGAAAAGATACACTCAGAAATAATACACATTATAAACTTCATAGTAAGATCCTCTGAGTCATTTTTATAGCTAGTACCTATCAGGCATTTTAATTTTCTTATTGCAGATGACTATTATTAAACTGATAACAATTTCATTCCAACATTTTGCTTTTATCACTGTGTGCTGGAAAATGGCCCTTTTATGAATTCAAGACAATTACCACAGTGTTAAATTTAATGCAAAATATAAGATAAAGTTATATTTAGAACATTTTCATTTCCAGTTAAACTGTACTTTTCATGGGTGGATATAATTTTTCTAATAATGATAAAAATTAATTGCTGTTTGTTTTTCATCAAGATATACAAGAGGAGTTTTAAATACTTATGCAAGAAGAAGTGGGAACACTGTCACAGTAATAATTCAATATGTATAATGGCAAGTGACTAGGAAACAAAAACTATTATTCTTAGTTTTCATGTAATAACGAGGTATTAAAAATAACTATGCATATAATATGAAGAATCTTGACTTGTATCATTGGTTCAATTCTAAATCAATAAGGATGAAAAATTTTAAAAATAGGTTTATTTATTTTATCTGTATGAGCATTTTGCCTGGATGTAAGTACATGTGAAATGGTGCCTGTGAAGGTCAGAAAAGGCCATTGAACCCTCTAGAACTGTGGTTAAGGATAGCTGTGAGCCACAGTGTGGATGCTGACATCTAATTCTGGTCCTTTACAAGATCATAGGTACTCTTAACCACTGAGCTATCTGAACAGCCCCATGATTAAAAGTGTACAATTAATGAAGAATAAAGAGCTTAATATATTGACCTTTTATAGTAGCATTTTTGCTGCAAGTTCTCAATTTAAAGTAGTTTCAGATCATTTAATCATATGGAGTTTTCTTCTTTTCCAAGAGTCCAATTTTAAATTAAATTATCAAGAAATGTTTTCATATTTTTGGAGTATATACACTATGGAGAGATGTTTTTAGTTAATTTTTTGGAGAACAAACTTGCTTTATGAATAATCATTATTGTACAAATTTAAAAACATGTGAGAAAATGATATAAATGGATGTAAATAAATGACTTTGAACAGTTAGTGGTAAATGGAGTCTTGAGACCATTAATATTTTGCCAAGAAATACAAATAATGAAAAAATCAGATTTTGACTGTGTATATATTATTGTAAATTTTTGGTTTGGGAGAGTAGGCAAGATTTAGCATTTTCAACAGAATATGCACATACTCAGAAATATATTGTTGTATTATAGCAAGACATAATTTATTTTTTACTGAAACTATTGATGTGGTTGATGATTTATAATAATTATACTTTCAACATAGATGTTCTACACAATGTTTGAATACTTGGTTCCCAGTTGATGAACTGTTTGTGGAGAACAATGAGGTATGGCCTTGTTGGAGGAGCTTTGTCTTTGAGGGTGGTATTTGACATTTCAAAATTCCACGTCATTCCAAGTCAGCTCTGTCTCTGTCTCTCTGTCTCTGTCTCTGTCTCTGTCTCTGTCTCTCTCTCTCTCTCTCTCTCTCTCTCTGCCTTTTGTTTGTGAATTAGAATGTAAGCTCTTAGCTAGGTACTCAAGCACCATGTAAGTCTGCCTGGTGACATGCTCCCCACCATGATAGTCATGGACACTATGAAGCCCCAATGAACTCTTTTTTTTTTTTTATACGTTTCCTTGGTTATGGTGTTTGTCATAGCAATTGAAAAGTAACTATAAGTGCTATACAAATACCCATTTATAATATAACACAGATAACAAAATATAAATTTATATATATGTATTTGTAGATATATATGTACATGTATATACATATATAAGTAGATACATGTATACATATGTAGATATGTAGATTAAGCACTTGGGACAGTTCAACAAAATTTTCCCCATTGTATTAACTGGAATCACATGAAACATTTGTTTTGTACCAGGTATTGTGTGATTTGGTTGGTATGTATCACCTCATCTTGTCATGGCAACAATCTGGTGTGACGTATTTTATGTTCTTCAATTTAAGGAACTTCTAAGAGTCCAGTGTTTGCAGTTCAGATTTTGTTCTTCTTTATCTAAAAGACCCAGATTTTTCAATTTATTTGATACATTCTAGGGATAAAGACTAAGAAGAATGACTTACTTGTTCTCTAAGATCCCATAATAAATTGTTGATCCATAAAAGCTAACAGACGTATAAGAAAGAGCTTACTATATTGTAACCTACTCATTACTAATTAAGAGGGAAGAAATGCCTCGTGGTAAACACCGAAGAGGCACAGCTATATCAGGTCTCATCAGAGAATTAGAAACTCTTTCATTGAAGATCTCTTGGTGTCATTCTGAGAGACATGCCAATATTTTCCATTTTTGATGTGGTAAAGGAGTACATAATAGGAATAAAGACTAAAAGGAAAGAATTAATTGTCTTCAAAGATCCCATAATAAAGTTGTTGATCCAGATAAATCTCTCTCTCTCTCTCTCTCTCTCTCTCTCTCTCTCTCTCTCTCTCTCTCTCTCTCTCTGTGTGTGTGTGTGTGTGTGTGTGTGTGTGTGTGTGTAATAGTTGTAATATGGACAATAAAGCAAAACAGGTTGAATATTATGTACTGAGGACAAGTCAAGAACGCAATCTGCATAGCTATTGAAGGTTACATAATTTGGGGTGAAGGGGGCCATGACTGGCACACTTAACTTTGTCCTGTAAGCTCTGCCAGAAAAATGGAAACTTTTATCCAAGTGTGCTTGGGAACCTTAACATTCAGAAGGCACACAATATTATCTGATGATCTTCAGAAAACAGTTCCTCTTTAGCTATGGATCATACAATGGGAGGTGCTAAGGCTATAATGGGAAAGTGAATTGTTCATAGAACCTGAAAAGGAAGTCATCTTCTGTGGGGCTCAGTATCACCAACTACTCTATGGCAGCGTATAGTCACTCTTGGCAAAGATCAATGCCCTCAATTCACGCTGTCTGATGGTTGGATAGAGATAAGGAGGAATTCATTAAACAGGAAACTGTTAGGAAAACATTTGTTCTCATCATAAGTAAATTTAAGTTTCTTTCTGCCTCTAGACACCTGACCTCTTTCTTTATCCCTAAAAAGATTTGCTTTAGAAACCTCATAAGTGCTTTCTCTGTCCCTTTGAAAAGAACTCACATTTTCTTAGAGTCTGCTGTTTTAGAACCTCAGACATACCTTTCTCAAAAACCTGATAACCACAGGCTGCAGAGATGACTCAGTGCTTAAGAGCATTGGCTGCTCTTCCTGAGGACCTGGGTTCAATTCTCAATACTCCCATGACAGCTAATAACTGTCTGTAACTCCAGTTCAGTGAATTTGACACCCTTAAACAAACATGCATGCAGGCAAAATACCAATGCACATAAAATAAAAACAAATTCTTGAAAAACAACCTAGAAACCATTTTGGAAAAACAGAATTGCTGATGATGATCATGCTTCTATCTTCCTGAAATGGTAGGACTCTATGATCAAGTGCTTTCTTGTAATTATTAATTATTTCTTAGACAATTTAATACATGCATATAACATAGTCTGTTCTCACTCATCTGCCCCACCTTCTCTTATTCCCATCCCATTCACACTAACCATCCTAATTACTACAAAGAGTTCTCAAAAGAAGAAATACAAATAGCTAATTTAAGAAATTAGCTATCAAGGAAATGTTAAATAGGAATACTTGAGAACCCATCTCATTCTTGTCAGTATGGCTATCACCAAGAAGGAAAAAAAAAAGAGAAGTTTCAGTTAGAATGTTTGAGAAAAAGAAGAATCTCTATGTAGTGTTGGTGGAAGCATGAATTGTCAAAATAGTTGTGGAAATCAGTCTGGAGGTTTATGAAAAGCTGAAGGAGACTTGCCGTATTAAACCTTCTTCGTCATGTACTCAAATATAACTTCCAGTATTGATTCATACAAACCCACGTTAAATGCTGTTATAGTCACAATAGCTGAGGAATGGGATAAGCATAGATCTCCATCAACTGATGAGTGGAAAATGAAGATGTGGTACTTGTACACAGACCTGTAGTGAAAAACCCATCCAGCTGTAAAAAAAACAGTATTTTTCAGGAAATTCGTGGAACCTGAAAAATTAAACTAGGTGGCATAACCCAAACCCAGAAAAAAAATGCCACATGTCTTCTCTCATATGTGGCTCCGATTTTATATTTGTTCATTTAACTTAGGATGCTTGTAAAAGCCTAGAAAACTAAAAATGGATTTTTATTGGTAGGACTAAGTGGTGTTAAGGTTCATGGGGAGAGGGGACAAGATGTGACATGAAAATACAGGGCTAGGAATACTGTAGACCGTGAGAAAACAGAGATGTGGCTGGAAACCGATAAAGAAGATGGAGTCGATGGAAGGGTTAATTAAACTTAAGGATGTGTGAGCAACACTCTTGATTCAAGCTAGAAAAATATTCCAATTATGAACTGGGAATAAGATTATTCTTCCCCTAAAACCAATTTGTATAAAGAAGATTCAAAGGCTTGAGTGTATATGTAGAAAACAAATTATTAGGCAATCTACTTGAACTTAAGTAGATTAAAGCGAATCTAAGAGACAGAAGAATATTTTCTAAATTATGTAAGTGTTGCCAAATCCATGGATTTTAATTCCAAGTAGTAGTAGTATTAGTAAGTTAGGTGGAATATACAGAAGACAATGATAAAAAAGTAGCTGATAAACTTATAAGTATGAAAACATTAGACTTGTTGCTGATATGGTTTGGGATCAAGAGCAAATGGAGGATGTATTTTCAGATGAAAGAATTCAGAGATTGAGTAGTCAGTGTGTTGAAGAAAATCCTAGAAGATGCTGGAAAGCTAATGGGTAAAATTAAAGTACAGAAGTATAGAAGACATGTTTAATACAGTGTTCCCAGACTTAAGTCAAATCTCTGAGGAATAAATATAGTACAAGGGAGAGAGTTAAGTGAGAAGGTTGACTGCAAGAATTCTTGAGGTCAAGCTTTGCCTTGTTTTATGTTACCCTAAAGTATGTTTTTCAGGCAGTGTCTTGCCTCCAGACACTGCATTTCACAAGCAGCTTTTGACTCAATTTTGAAAAGAGGATGACTGTCCCAGGTTGGACAAATCAATGACACTGTCAGCCATCAGCCATGTAGCAGGAACTGACAAATGCTGTGGGATGATCCTTCTGCTCACTGTGAATATGTATTACTCTCATTTGGTTAATAAAAAAGCTGTTTGGCCTATAGCAAGGCAGAATAAAGCTAGGTGGGAAAGCCAAACTGAAAATGCTGGCGGGGAGAAATGCCAGTGGAAGAGAGAGACTCCAGCCAGCTGCTGGGGAAGCAAGATGCTAGAGGACAGGTAAAGCCACAAGCTACTTGGCAATACATAGATTAATAGAAATGTGTTAAATGTAAGAGCCAGTTAGTAATAAGCCTGAGCTATTGGCTAAGCATTTGTATTCATATATTCAACCTCTGAGTCAGGTATTTGGGACCTGGTGGTCAGGATGGGAAAACTCCATCTACAGATAAATAATTTATCTCTGGACTAGAAAGGGTGGTACTCTACAAATTTATCATGGTGAATTGAGATTGCTAAGGCACATGGTTATCTGTAAAATCTGTACAAATAATTTATTAGACACACCAGGCCAGGGAAAGAGTGTAACTCCCTCGCATGAACCCCATAACAGTTGGACACTTACATTGATATGGTGCTGTTCTTACTGAACTATCCTCTGACCATCCTGTTTGTGAATCAATGACCAATAGACAAAGGACTCCTGATTATCCCAGGGCCTCAGCTTGATCCCACTGTTGATACAAGTTCTCAATAATTGTCTGCCTGCCATCCATCATTCTACCCATTTCTTCATCTTGAATCAGTCTTCCTTTTCCACTGTGCAGCTAGACTCAATTCTCAGCTTCCCTCCTGAACCTTGGACCAGCAGTGACTTGACTTGGAACTTCCACAGCTTCTCTGTATCTTGATTTGGTTCTTTGTCTTATCAATACAGACACTAGTTACTTTTCTCTTAGCTTCTCTGCTTTTCAGCACTTCTAAAAACCATTGACCTCTACTGTGGCTTCTTAAACCTTTATAACCTTCCTATAACCTACATGAATACATACATAAAATAGCTGCATGGGTGTATAAATAGATAATTAGATAGATAGATAGACAGACAGACAGACAGACAGACAGATAGATAGATAGATAGATAGATAGATGATAGATATAGGATATTTATTGTGGTATCACACAATGTATAATATGAGATTTAACATTAGGAATCCTAATGACATATTGCTATTCTTGTAAAGCAGAACATCACTGATTCCTCATCACAGAGGCTTGCAATAGATGGTAAATAAGATATCCACAACAAGACAATGCACAGAAAGTGAGAAACTTTGGAGCACTCAACCTTAAATGGGATGTCTTTAGTAAAACCCCTGTTCAGTGGTCAGTGTGTTAGGTGGAAGACGAGGTAGAAAGATTGTAAAAGCCAGAGATGCTGGATAACTCCAAGGAAACAGTGTGTTCCAGACACAACAGGATTGATTCACATATGAACTTAGAGTCTGTGATAGCATGAACAAGTTCTGCACCAGTTCAAACTAGAAAAGTCCCAATATTGAGAAGAGGAAGGGCAATAAAAAATTCTCATGCCTAACTGAGAAGCTATTTGTAATTGATACTTGCTGGAAGATGGAAAATCAGTTTTCTCCAATGAAGTGTTACTGGGCATATCAACTGCCCTCCAGAGAAGACTCCATGCACAGGAATTGTTAACCAACACCAAACAGATTCTATGGTCTATTTTGTGAGCTTTTTGTTCTGCTTTGGGTATTTTTTTTGTCTTACTTATTTTCTTTCTTTTTTACTTTGATTTTCAGTTTCTGATTTTTTTCTTTTTTTTAAGAGAGAAAAAGAAACAGAAAGAACATGAAGTTGACTGGGTAGAGAGGTTTGAATGATCTGGAAGGACTTGGGGTGGGGAAATTTGATCAAAATATATTATATCCTAATTTTTTTTTTAAAGAAAGAAATCAAGGGTAGAATAAATGTGCCCATGATCACTGTGGCCACTCACCAAGGGCAGCAGCAGCAGTCTCCAGCAATTTGCTGGAACTGAAGTTGTCATACCTCATAAATTTGCTAAATTCACTAAATTCTGACATGTAGAAAGACACATGTTCATCTATGTTTGTAACGAAGTGCACTCATGACAGGGACATACTCTTGGAAACACAATGATTTCTGTCACTATTTTGCCAACAGATAATTGGAAAAAGATGTGATGGGACTCATACTTTATCTTACGAGCAAGTTAACAGTTCACAGATGCCAATAAAGGGTGAAAGACTCTAATAAAGGCTCTGGTAAAGTGTTAAAGAGATGACTCACTACCCATGGTCAGCGTAGTGTCTGGGTCTTAGTATTTGGGAGTTTATCCACTGAGTGATGGTTCTCCCAGGGTAGATTCCCCATGCAATGATTTTTGTCACAGAAGATCTGGGTCTTTTGTAGCTTAAGTTTTCCTGCCTGGCCCACAGTCAGGATATATCTCTTTCACCTGCCAGTCCCACAGCCTCTCAGACCCGACCAAGAAAACACAGAGACTTATGTTGCTTTCAAACTGTATGGCCGTGGCAGGCTTCTTGCTAACTGTTCCTATAGCTTAAATTAATCCATTTCCATTAATCTATACCTTGCCACATGGCTCGTGGCTTACCGGTATCTTCCCATGCTGTTTGTCATCGTGGCGGCTGGCAGTGTCTCTCTGACTCAGCCTTCCACTTCCCAGCTTTATTCTCCTCCTTGCCCCGCCTATACTTCCTGCCTAGCCAACGGCCAATCAGTGTTTTATTGATTAATTAGCAACACATTTGCCATACATCCCACAGCAGTCTTTGGTGAAACAAAATCTTCCCCAATGTGTGTTAAGTATGCCTTCTTTTGTTTGTAAGTGAATCACCATCTATAGCTTCCAACAAAGGTTGTTATACAGCTTCCTTGAAATGCTGTGTAGAGTGAATTCACTCAGTGCTTCCTTCAGAAGATGTGGAGAAATGTGAGTGGATCTCAGGGGGTCTTGAAAAGGCACGGGTATGAAAACAATTAAGCACTTAGTTCTTAGCTACATTCAGCATGTTGATGTTTTGAAAGGTAATAGATGCCTTGATTTTTGAATAGGATCCATCATGAATACAACATAAACTATACACTCATTTAAAGGAACCAATCACTTTATTTGTACATATTCATTCAGTGTGTGTGTGTGTGTGTGTGTGTGTGTGTGTGTGTGGTGTTCATGTGTGCTTCATGAGAGTCCATGTTTATGTCAGAGGACAATGTTTTGGAGTGGATTCCCTCCTACCTCCCACCCAACTCAGGTCATCAGTCTTGGTTGCAAGGGCCTTCACCTGCAGAGCCCTCTGGCTAGCCTTCAATTACTTTTGGAAGTTAGACGTTTTTTAATGTATATTCTGAAATATGAATCTGACCTTTGCACATTATTTGTAATTGACATTTTAATGGTCAAACTGATTTTCTACTTTGTTTATTAATGTTTTGCTAGCACACACAGAAAAACACAGCACTTTCAGGCTTTTCCTTTGCTCCCGCTGTTTAAAACTATCAGTTCCTAGGCCCCTCTCCTAAACTTGCTCATTAGATGTGCCATCTCAGTATTAAATATTTACTGCTTAAAATTTTTACAACTCATTTTTGAAAATGTTACGTATATACTGTGGTTTATCACATGTCCATAGCACATATCTCTATATCACTGTGCTTGCACATAAGAAGTAAACAGAAATACCTTCAATAAAATGAAAGAAACAAAGAAGGAGCTTAGTGGCAAAGCCAAGTAAGAGTGAGCATCAGGCCCTTAGCCGTATCTGAGAGACAACCAGACTAGGAAGGCTGTGTAGTCAGAGAGCATTGGCTAGCCCCTCACACTGCTGAGGAGACACAAGCCTCATTGTAGGACCTACTGCCTCAGGGCTGGGGGCGCCACAGCTTACATTTATACTGGAAGGGCTTTGTTCCTGGGGAACCTGATTTCTTTCACCAACCAGAGGGCCCATAGCAAGCCCTGAAATATCTTATTATGAGATTGCTAGATTTAGAAATGACCTTGTCAACAGATGGGTATCAAGACACTTTGAAAACCTGCCACAACTGGTTTACAACATAACGTACTACAGGAAGCACATTGTGAGCCTCTGGAGAAGTCATCGTGGGTGAAGAGTGCTGGTGAGTAAGAGCATGGTGAGGGGCTGGAGAGATGGCTCAGCGGTTAAGAGCCCTGGTTGCTCTTCCAGGGGTCCTCAGTTCAATTCCCAGCAACCACATGATGGCTCACAACCATCTATAATGAGATCTGGTGCCCTCTTCTGACATGCAGGCAGAACACTGTATACATAACAAATTAAATAAAAGAAAGAGCATGGTAAACCCACACATGGCACAGAACTCTCCTCATTTTATGGAAGCCAGGAAGATGGACTTAGACAGAAAACGTACCAATAATTAATAAGTAATCCAAGTAAGTGGGTTTATGTCCTTAGTTTTGAAGAGCACATATACAATGAAACCATATGCTATTAGAGATAGATAATCTGCTATATAATATCATAGAAGATATGATAAATAAACATAATCATAAACATATTATGTAACTGAGACATCATAATGCTATGGCATAGGTTTAAATGTAGAGGTCTCATTTTTAGTTTTCAATCACTAAGAAGAGCAGTTGTTTGTGGTGATATTGTGTTCCCCAAAATATTATGCACCCTAATAAACTTATCTGGGGTCAAAGAACAGAACAGCCACTAGATACAGAGGCTAGAAAATGGTGGCAATCACACCTTTAATCCTAGCATTCCAGAGGCAGAAATCCCTCTGGATCTCTGTGAGTTCAAGGCCACATTGGAAACAGCCAGGCATGGTGACACACGCCTTTAATCCCAAGAAATGAGCCTTTAATCCCAGGGAGTGATGGCAGAAAGCAGAAAGGTATATAAGGCGTGAAGACAAGAAACTAGAAGCTTTTAGCTGGTTAAGCTTTTAGACTTTGAGCAGCACAGTTCAGCTGAGAGGCATCCAGTCTGAGGAAACAGGATCAGCTGAGGAACTGGTGAGGTGAGGAAGCTGTGGCTTGTTCTGCTTCTCTGATCTTCCAGCATTCACCCCAATACCTGGCTCAGGTTTGATCTTATTAATAAGACTTTTTAAGATTCCTGCTACAGCTTTTCTAATGGGTTTCAAAATGTGCACTGTGAGCATGAGTTCCTTCTTTTGAAAAAGGTAGGCCAGCCTACCAATCTTCTTTGGCATTTACAATGTGCCAGACATCTTGAGAAAGACTAGGAATAAAATCATGCATGAGGAATTAACTCATGGCTTCAGAAGTTTATTTCATTACTACAGTCTCTCAAAAGATTTTAGTATTAGAAAAATTTGGGTGATATGCTAGTGAGGAAAACATGAGAAAAATAAATTGACATATGAAAATATGTGGATATTTTTAGAAAATTTTAATTAGCTTTACTTTTACACTGTAAGAGTTACGATGTAATTTCAATGCATACTTTTGACTAACATTGATTGGGCACACGTTTAAAGGCTAATATAAACAATGATGTATTATACGTGCTTAATAATAACTTCATTAATACAATAAATAAAAAAGATTTGAGAAGGAATTGGAGGAAGAGTTTTGTAAATATGCCATTATGTGAAGTAGCTGCCATTGTTGGCGTTCACCCACTGTGCCATGAATTAGAATCACCAGAGTATGGATGGACCTTCAGAGGAAGAATTGTCTTAATTCATGTAGAAAGACCCGCCCTGAATGTGTGCAGTGGGAAGACCAGCCCTGAATGTGTGCAGCACCTTCCAGTTCAGCTCAGATGAAAGACAATATGTCAGCAGGGAGAGTATTCTGCTTCTGCCATGAGGCCCTCTCATGCACACTGTTGATGCTCCTGCTTCCTTGGCTGATACCAGGACCAGAACCAGACTGAAGATTTTTATTGTTGGGTTAGGACCAGGCTCCAGAAACCTTATGTGGTTTTGGCACCAGGTTGAGATTGTTGATGCTGCCAGTCTTGTGAATTGAGGAACTCCTAGGCCATCTACCTCTCCAGTATGAGACAGACACTCTGGGACCATTCTGACTGCTTGAAGCACCCAAGTCCTGCAACAGAGTAATCAGTAGATTCGCAGCCTCTGGGGTGAAACAACTTTTACTATTTTAACATGAGCTGAATTCATCAATTCTTTTAGTAAATGAATTCAGCCTATTGGTTCTGTTCCTCCAGAGACCCGTGACTCATACACTCATGAACTCTTCACAGGAAGTGTTAGTGAGAAAATGCTAGACAGGATGTGTATTTGTAAGTCCCCCTCTGTGTGGTTACTTATGACCGATGTCCCACTCTGTGGCTTAGCATTTAATCATAACTATGTGACTTGATTCTTTGTAATCAGAGTCCATGGGAAATCTACATAGGGAGCTTATCTGAAGAAGCTGAACTTGCATTTTGCTTCAAACTATTTTAGAAGCTGTGAGGATGTCTCTGTCGGTGAGATGCCTGCCACACAAGCATGAAGATCCACGTTCAGATCCACTTAACAGCTGGTCAGGAAGTTTGTGTCTCTAAATCTGGCACTGGGGGAGGAGGGATCTGGTGCAACCTTAGAGTTCATTGGCCTGACACTTTAAACAGTCAGTGATTTCCAGCTTCTGTGAGAGATCCTGCCTCAAAAAATACAATTGATGGCAACAGAAGAATTCACTAGACATTGATTTTTGGCATAAGTGTGCACATGTACACACAGGCACACACACACACACATACACATGCATATACACACAGACACACACACACACACAGGTACATGCACAAGAAATGATTTTAAAGATGATATTACTATCAATAAAATATTGTATCTGTGAGAGGAGAGTAGATCTAGCTACAACCATTCGGACTTTTGAATGGTGCCCGTGATTCTACATTAATGAGTAAATTTTTTTCTCGTTGTGGTGGTGATGATGGGAATGAAATTTTGATTTTTATTTAGCATCTCCATCTTGAGAACAAGTTTTAGCAATTATCAGAAAGTATTCATTAATCAGTGAAAAGAATGCCTTTGAGCCTAGTGAAAGAAAAAACTATCATTTGCAATCTTTTTTTCCCACTTCTCTTCTGACATGTTCTCAGTAGTTGAACTGTATTAATAAGCACTTTTGTATCTCAAAATCACCTGACTCTAGGTGGGGGATGCCGGAAACGAGAGAACAAAGGTGCAGTTAAAGCTGATGGTTGTGATTGCAAATGTACAGACAAAATTCCCTTCTAGTTCTCAGCAACAAGTCATGTTACCTTATATGGTGAAATGAAGTTCATAGATATGATTACAATCCTTAAAGTGTGGAGATTACTCCGAGCTACCCGGATTATCTGTACTCATAATGTCATCACTGTGGTCTTACTAAGAAGAATTAACAGGCTGGAACACGACAGGTGGAAAAGGAGGCAGAAGTTGGAGCTGCAAAGTCATGAACCAAGGATGTTGGAAGCATGTAAAGCTGGGAAAGGCAATAGGCCAGGGGTTCTTTGAAAGCAAGAGTGCAGAAAAATTCCCCAAAGGCAACAAAGCTCAGGTCGGACTTTCATACTAAGACCTCTGACCTCAGAACCAAAGGATAATTAACCTGTATGTTTTAAGTCATTGTTTTCTACCCATTGTGATAGCATGTAGGAAACTAATTCAGGAGACAAATAAAGAATAGGTGATATCTTCATCTATAATCCTGAAAATTCATTTACTATGGCAATCAGATACCTTTTTCTTTAAAAAAAATATGGCTGTGACTGCCCCTAAATGCCTTTATTTCATGAGATTAGTCACAGAAGATGGTTCTTGCTTTAAGATAGCTGCCATGCTCTGCCTGGTCAGGTTGATATTTTACACAAACATCTCCCATGGACAGTAATGCATGATATTTGAAACCATGGTAAGGTGGTAATCCACCGAAGCCCACTTGTCATTCTTTGTGGGAAAGCTGTCCTATTAATTCAATTAAAAAATTAAAGACTGTACATGTTTCCCACCTTTCCCTGAAAACCTGGGTAATTTAAAATACAACAGCTGAAAATTGCTAGGCCAGCCACTTTCAAAGTCACAGCCAATTCATATATGAGTGACTCAAATAAGAGTTACCACAGCCTGGTGCTAGAGAGAGGGTTACATGGGTCTTAGCCCAAGGGCCAAGAAACAATACTGAGAGAGCCTGAAAGGTAACGATTTTACTTTTCTTAAATTAGTGACACTAATACTCTAGAGTGACACATTAATGTGCAAAAATACTCTGAAAAATTGATGAGAAACTTCAAAGAACAGATAGTGAAAAAATGAATCTGTCATTATATTCTTTCTTCTTTGTCCAGATCACACTGGAGAAATGCTCAGATGAGAGCAGGTAGATATCCAGTGTGATGGTTTCTGTTGTGGGTACTATGTCTTCAGAAGCACTAGATGGAAGTACGATTAAGGATTAGCAAATTTTAGTATTTGCCATAGGCACTCTACTCACTGACTTCCCCTTTTAATATTTTCTTGAATAATGAAATCCTTGAAAGACAGAGACTGTCTTTGTTCTCTGTAAAGTTCAATGATTGACTTTCTGAATTACTGAGTATTAACATAAGTAACATGAAATGGTGAGATGAAGCCCAGCGGAATGTTTAAAGTTCTTATTATGGTGCTTGGCAGTCGTTTCCAAGCCTTTTAAAGTGATTAAATCTAATAGATGAGTGCCCCGCACTGCCATTTGTACAGTAAATATCATTCAGTGTGCCGGGGTTGGCACAGGGAGACAGACACCAACAATACACAAGCAACAATGAGCGCCCGTGAAAGAGGACAATGGAAAGTTCGGACGAGTGGCATGAGATGAGATGCACGTCCTGGCAGCGACAGCCCTCAGGGAGACAGAGGTCAATATATCTTAACGCCTTTTATTATTTCCTTCCACAGATCTTGCTTATTTAAGCCAGTAATGAAATGGCAGTAATCTGTGAATTATTATCTTCAGAAAAATTCTTTATTTATTCAGATATATTTCTTTAGGGACAGTATTTTCTTTTGTTTGTTTGTTTTTTCTTTCTTTTCGGTCTTCTTAAATTTTCCTGGTTGAAATCATAGTAGGTGGCCAAAGAGAGTTCTCTATTTTGTGTATTGGGAGAAAACAAAAATTTCCGTCAAGGCGGTGTATTTTGAGAGAATACCACAAAATGTTCACTCTTCTAACTCGACGCAGCTGTCTTCCTCTTTCCCTCCTGTGTCTCTGGCTTCTTCTTTTTTCTAGGATTTAATTTCAAACTGTGACACCTTCCAAATCTGGTGTAGATACGAACAATGAGATTGAGTGACAAAAGATTACTCGATATTTCTTCCCATGAGACAAAGGTATGGGAAAGCTGGAATGGTAAATGGAAATTCTAGATGAAAATACTACTTTGAAATAAATTTAGAAATCTTGTTATTGTCTTTTCTTCTCTGTTTCTTTAATCTTAGTTTTATTATTCTGTAAAAATTGTGTGTGTATGTATGTGTGTGTGTGTGTGTGTGTGTGTGAGAGAGAGAGAGAGAGAGAGAGAGAGAGAGAGAGAGAGAGAGAGAGAGAGAGAGAGAGAGAGAGAATGAGAACACACTGGTGTCCATAGAATCAAGAAGAGTGTGTTGACTTTATTTGGGTAATGAGTACTGACAACCAAACAGGTCCTCCACAAGAGCATTATATGCTCTTAACTGCTGGGGAATTTCTCCAGCTTTCCACTTCCTGTTTTTCTCAAGCTTGCATGATATAGAAACTTGTGTGTGTGTGTGTGTGTGTGTGTGTGTGTGTGTGTGTGTGTGTGTGTGCATTCTTGCATCTTTCACCCACTAAATATTTAAGTAAGAGAGAACTAGTGGGGAATTTTTTTTTTCATTTATCTTTGGTCCTAATTGCTATGTAATCATGGAAAATTTTCTCTTAGTCAATGAGTGTATGATATTTTAATTGTGAACTTGATACAATCTAAAAATCACATGGAAAGAGTCATTAAAAGGTATTTCAGGATCAGGTTGGCCTGTGGTCATGTGTGTGGAGGATTCTCTCCCTTGTTTTAATTGGTATGGGAAGATTCAGCCTGAAAATGTAGCATACCACTTCTTGGCTTGGTTCCCTGGACTGTGTAAAAGTAGAGAAAGGTAACTGAGCACTAAGCTTGCACATATTTATTTCTCTCTGCTCTTGACTATGGATGAAGTGTAACTAGCTGCTTCAGTTGACTATAAACTGTGTCCCAGGAGTCATGTCTGGAGGCTCCCCATAATACTGTTTCTTGTGGATTACCTGTGGAAACTTGGAAAGAACCTGGGGAGATGAGGTGTTTTAAGGGACTTGGGATAGCAGAATATAAGAGGAGAGTAAAGAGTGAGAATACTGGGGTGGAAGCGTTTGACAGGGAGGAAAGTAAAGGGTTTGGGAGAAAATGGGAGAGGGCAAATGGCTAACCAAAATGAAGACATTGTAGAAAGTCCATAAAGAAAGTTACTATTTTATAATCTAAATTTTAAAAAGTACAAAAAGGCAGAGGTTGGTAGTTGAAGAGAGCTATCCTGTAGAGCTAGACAAGGCTGCTCCTAGAAACACTGGTTTACTAAACAAATTTTCACATACCAGCTGAGGAATACCTCTTCAGGAATTGGTCAGAAAGGCTTGGTTGCCCAGCACAACTGGAAGATAAGACCCTCTCACTGAAGACACCACATATCTCAAGCTCAAGATGCAGAAAATATTAGTTGGAAAACAGATGGGTACTCCTTTTAAAAATTCTTTTATTGGGGGGATTATAATATAATTACATCATTTATCCCTTCCCTTTCCTCTCTCACAATCATCACTTTCTCTTCCTTGTTCTTTCAAATTTATGGACTCTTTTTTTCATTAATTGTTGTTACATGCATATGTGCCTATGTATATACATATATATTCTGGACTATGTAAATATACCCTGCTCAGTCTGTATAAGGTTACTTGTACAGATGTTTTCAGAATTAGCCATTTGGTGTGCTTTTCCTTGGGGAAGAGTATCTCTTAGTTTCTTGAAGTTCTTTGGATAGAGTTGAGGCCTCCTGTCTCACTCCCAATACCCTGGTCCACTTTAGTGTGTCTAAAGCTATTCTTCCTACATGCTAACAAACTTTATAATGCTGGAAGACGCGGTGTAGATTGCTGGGGAGAAATGTCCTTACCCACCTGTGAGCCCTATAAACCAAACTCTTACCTGCTCAGTTTAACTATTGTGAAGGCAATGAACTAATCACCAGATCTAAGGTCCACTCAATGGGAAAGGGTTCATGGATGGTACCATAAACCCAGTTAAGAATCCATGCTTGGAGAGATCATATGCCCACATGTAGAACTAATTACTGTTGTTTAACTCAACTGATATAGCATCAAGCTGCCTTCTAAATTTCTATGTTTATACATGTAGATAGAAGCTACCTTAATCAGAGAAGACTTTTCAGGCTCTTCAGGATGTTAAGAATAAGTAGCAGTTGTGGACTCAGCCCTAAACAAGACATTTACATGAGCCCTCTAAGACTCAGGACACAGCTTGATAGATGGAGTAGTTAGAGAGTATGTAAGAGCTAGAAGATAGAGTTAAAAACTGCAAAATGCCATCATATAGCCTCCATACAACCAACACAATCATGAAAGTTCAACAGTTGCAGTTATCTGCACTAGGCCCCCAAGACTGTAACAATCCTGTGGTCCTGTAAACAATCAATCACAGAAATGGTGGGGATCTGGAAATATACCCCTTATTGCTGAACTGCTATTGATTGATTCCGAGTGAGGAAGAATCATTATTTTTAAGTTGTGTACCCACTGCTGAACTTACCAGGCCTCAATGGATAGATATAAATATATGATTACATAAGTACAATCAGTTTAAACTTGTGTTAGGAAGAAATTAATAAGAAAGAAGAGGAGGGACATAGGGGTAGACAGGAAGTAAGAAAGGGTGTAGGGGAAGAGTGATCAGGATGTGTTATGTATACATTTGCAATTGTCAAAGAACACATTTAATTGATAAAATAATTCTGTTATGACTTGAATGTAAGTAGAGGCTCATTGCAATAAATGTCATAATACATGAACATACATATTACAATTTTGTGTAATGTGTAATTTCTTCCTAGGAACTTGGGAAGAATAGCTCTGGGAAATAATCATTAAATATTTTAAGCACATCAACAAAATTTATTAACCTGAGAGTTATAAAAAATATGTTTAAATTACTTTCACATTTTTCTTTCTTAATATTTCATTATGGATGAAACTCACTTGAAGATTCTGGTCTTATACTCCACCTTTCTGCAGATGGTAAACACAGACTTCTTGTGGGTTTTCCCCATCTTCACCTTCTTTTCTTTGCTTGAACATTTACTCTTCGTTCTAGTAAGTAATATGATTTCAAGTACATTGTTCCACGTTTTCTTTTTTTTTCTTTTATCTTTTTTTCATTTTTCTTTATTAACAAATTTTCTACTCACCCTACATACCACCCACAGATCCCACCTCCTCCCTCCTCCCACACCTTCTCCCTCCTCCCACACCCCTGCCCTCCCTCCCAAGCCACCCCACATCCCCACATTCCCAAATTGAGGTTTCCCATGGGGAGTCAGCAGACCCCCTCACACTGAGCCTAGGCAGGTCTAAGCCTCTCCCCACTGCACCATGGCTGTGCAAGGCATCACACCACAGGTACCGGGCTCCCAAAAGCCTACCCATGCAACAGGGACAGATCCTGATCCCCCTCTCTGGGTGCCCCCCAAACAGTTTGAGCCAAACAACCATCTTCCATATCCAGATGACCCCACCTTGGAGTGCTGGCAGTGGTCCAGAGGGTGCCTGGGCTGGTCTACTCTGGTGACCAGTCTAGTGAATACCCTAACCTTCATCATAGAGCCTTTGTCCAGTGAATGGTGGAGGCAGATGCAGAGATCCGTGGCCAGGCACCAGGCTGAGCTCTGGGAATCCAATCAATGAGAGGAAGGATTCTGCAGGTGGGGAACATTGAGATCATGATGGGAAGACGTGCAGAGATGACCGGCCACACTAGTGGAGGCCCATGAATTGTAGACTGGTGGCTGTGGAGCCCCCATGGGACTGGACTGTTCCATGTTTTCTATCAACTTTTCTGCAAATTATACCTGTTTCGTAGCAAGATAAACGAGCTAAGTAGGCTGATGGTTGCAAATCTGGAAACTAGCGAGAAATATCTAGAATTCTTCTTGATAGACAAGGAAGGAGATAACAATCACTTAAATTCTGTCTCCTTTCTTCTTTCTTCCTGTGTCATTTTCTACTGTCCTGTTAACTTAGACTATCCCCTTTCCTAAATTAAACATTCTTTAAACTTTAAGAAAAAATGCACCTCTGTAGCTTGAGTTTTCTCTCCAGGTCCTGCCAAGCCCTGGCAGTCCGACAGCCCACTTATAAAATAAACACACAGATGCTTATATTATTTAAACTGTTGAGCCTAATGGCTCAGGCTTCTTGCTAGCTGTTCTTATATCTTAAATTAATCCGTTTCTATTAGTCTATAAGTTGCCATGTGGCTCATGGCTTATTGATACCTTACATCTCATTGTCATGGCAGCTGCGGCTGGCAGCATGTCTCTGACTCAGCCTTCCACTTCCCAGAATTCTCCTCTCTCCTTGCCCTGCCTGTACTTCCTGCCTGGCTACTGGACAATCAGTGTTTTATTTATTAACCAATCAGAGCAACACATTTAACATACAGAACATCCCGCAGCACACCTCCTTTCATAAATTATATCTGATATAATCATGTTTATATCAATTCTCTGTCTGTTTCTTTATATCATATTTGCCTGTCTATTATAATTTCAGTTTTTTTAGCAGCACCCATTTCTCTCCTATTTGTCCATTATGAGCTATTTAAGCTCTTTATGTTCTTGTTCCTTGTCACAAGTGTAGTGATTTGAATATGGAGACCTGGTGTTCGTTTTTTTCTGTGCTCTACAATTCTTAGTGCAATGTATGGTGGGTTATTAACCATTGCATGATAGTTCTCATAGTCCATATATATTTCTTGGTTTCTGGAGAGCTGAATGTGATATTTCTTTAGGAATTGGAGATGTGTAATGTCTGCCTAATCCTGGCTAATTACGTTCTCATAAATATCAGCCTTAAACTACAGCTCTCTGTTGACTCATTTAAATAAAACTGCTACTTTCTCTGTTCATAATGAGCTTAATTTATAGATGTATGTCCTAACTTGGAGAATTGAATGAGTTTATAATTGGAACTGGAAAGAATGATATATTTCTGATGACAAAAGCAGTGGCAAATATTGCTGATAGAAACAAGAGAAAGAAGGGAGGATGTCTGAAAGATGCACAGAAAAGAAATTATATTGTGGTGTTTTAGTTCTGCTTGTAAGCTACTTTGAAATGTTTCTCATTCTCCATCATTCCATAATTCCAAGACCAACTTTTTTTAATTGGGAAAATGAAATAAAAGCTGAGTGTGGTAACTCATACTTACAAGCCTAGTGCCAGTCAAGGCTGACCCAGGAGTATTTTCAGGGATTTAAGGCCAGTCTAAGGAATATTAAAAGACTATCCTGTAAATGCATGTGTTCCCTAATACCCTTCTTAGACTGTAAATTCTAATTAGAATAAGTATAATTTTCTCATTGCTTCTTGATTGATAAACATAATTTCCTGGTATCTGGAGAAAGAAGATATTTGAATAAAGAAACTTAAATATAAATATTTGTCAATTCAAATATAGATTTTAGTTAGATGGCTGCCTTGTGCATCAGATTGGCCTCCTTTTATATTCATGTTATTTTTGTTGAATTGTATCATAAGCACAATTATTACTAATTAAATTCATCTCAAAATCAAAATATCAGTTTTTTCACATAGACTATGTTTGACAATGACTTTAAGTTATCAACAATTACATATTTGGTTCAAATACAACTGAATTGTATGACTAAATATTTCTAATTTAAGTGAATTTATGTACATACAAAAGCTTTGTAGAAGGCTTTAAAGTAGAGAATCAAACAATTCTATGAGTATAAAAATTTTGAAAAGTTGTGCAGTGTTTTCTTAACTTAATTCTTTAAAGCTAATATTTCATTCAAAGCATTTATGAATATATAACTTGCATTCCCAGCACAAATACATTAATCATAAAGACAATACCTAAAACATATTTCTATTTTATGTAAGCTTAGATTAAAGTTGGGAAAAATCAATTTGTCAGCCCAGTTGTTATGCATAAAAATAGGATGTCAATAGGTACAAAAACGAGGAAGCATATATAAAAAATCAAGTGAAACTAGACCTGGGAAAGATGGAAAGAGTTCAATGTTAGTTAACAGATTATGCCAGAATGAGAAAAACTCATGGCTATATAGTCAAACCATCTCAAGGCAGTAGAGCCTGCTCTAAGTCTGAGCAGTAATGTAGTCTTTTCTTTTTCTGAAACACTTATCTCCCTCCTGGCATTCTTCTGCAGCACCACTAAGCTCTCTGCATGGCATAGCATTTGAAGTTTCATGGCCACCATTTTAAAGTTAAAGGTTGGTCTTATCTGTGCCTTTCTTTCATTTTGTGCAGTTCTAGACTCCAAGATTCTTGATGTGATTATGAAATAACTAGACAACAAGCACATTAATGACCACGCTATTGAATAATTTAAATTTAATTTTAATTGTATTTTATGTGTGTGGGTGTTTTACCTCTACGTAGGTCTGTGTACCACATGTGAGCTTGGTGTTCAAGAAGATCAGCAGTGGTAGTGTGATAGCCTACTTCTCAAATGACAGATGGTTCTGCCTTACCATATGGGCATTGGGTCTCAAATCTAGGTCCTCGGAAGAGCAGCCAGTGCTGTTATCCACTGAGTTATTTCTCTAGTCTTAGTGATATTAATTAAGCAGCTATTTTCTAGTAGTAACTGAAAAGTCATTAAAGAGCTTAAATGTGTAATATAATAGCACTTATTACGAACAGGAAAATATAAAGGTAATTACTACCACTTTGGCTTGGTTAGCATGTGTCCATCATGTGTGCTGTATTTACATGGTCTAGTTTGATATTCACAGTTAAACAATCCCTTAACATTAAATACAGTTGATGAAATACATTCTTTAAAGATGTTTAAGTAAGCTATAAAAGTAAAATTTAAATTTTTTTTTATTATAAGTGACTTCACAAGAAAGGGGGAATTAGAATTGTGTCCCAGGCCTAGAACTATATTATATGAATTAAAAGATAGAAAATGAGTGTTAATGAAGAAGCAATATGTGTAAAGCTTCAGAAACAGCGTTAAATGAATATAGGAAGACTGAATCATACAGTCCCTGTGGGAACATTATTGCCCTCAAGAGGGCAAAATTGATTTGCAATAAGGAAGGGGAAAAGCAAAATGTCTTAAGATCTTTCAATGATTTATGGCCCTACAAAGTTGAACTATATCTGACAAGGTCTCTTGTTAATTAATATTTCCTTTATTTAATTAAGTAGGTAATATATTTTAAGTAGGTAAATTAAAATAGAATTTCCTAGTAGGAACACGATAGTGAAAAACAGATTGAGAAATACTGGTTAAGGTGCAAACATCTTGAAAAAATGCCAGAACTGTGTTGTTGTTCCCATTTGTTACAAATTCAGTAGCAATGAATTCAAGGCGAAAACATTTATATGGACTTCCTTAAAAGAAGAAACATTGCTAAGACTCCACTGATGACAATGCTTTGTGGCAGTTACTGGTGTGTTTATTGTTAGGATTCTGCGACTCCTCCAGCGGCATGACCGCACATGCACAGTTCAGTAGCTAAGTAACGGGTCTTACGTCATCTTACATAATCGGTGCGCTGTGTGATTGCACAAATAGCTGCAGTGTGGTCATGCAATCAGCACATGCATGGCATATTTCCGAAAGTCCACCAGCACATGTGCACAGAAATCCTTAAAAACCCGGACACAGACTCTTTCTCTCTCTTCTCTCCTCCCCCACTATCTCTCTCTTCCCGCACATGTGTCTTCCCCAGGCCTGGTTACTCTCTTCTGTGACCCTCCCCCAATAAAGCTCTTGAAAGACCCCCGGAGGAGATCTTCCCTCAGGAGAGACCCCAAGTCCAAGGAACACACCGAAACCACGGATCAGATGCAAACAGCAAGAGGGTTTATTCAGATACACAGGTACCCGGGGCGACAAAGTCTCTTGGAGGACTTGCGCGCCCTCCTTGGGTAAAGGGGACTTTTTATAGGATCCCAGGGGCAGAGGCACGGTTACAGAAGCGAGAAGCATAGTTACAGGGTTCCCATTGGTTGATTCAAAGAAGGCCAGGGTGAACTTGGGGACATATTTTTAATTCTCGGAAATTTGATGTGTGTGGCTGACTTGGCCTTGGGGTGCTTTCCCAGCCCAACTGTTTATTCCCCAAGGCCAAGTGGCCAACCATAGATATCTTATTTTGACTCAATGGTTTCTCTCCCAGGGCGGGTGTTCAGGGTGGGTGTTTCCTTGGTCCCAGGTTTTTGCAGCTGGCTGATTACGGTTTATGCCAAGTGGTTTATCTAAACGTACATTTTGCAGTTAGGCCAAGGACGCCCTGTTTTTCTGGTACTTGCCTCGCAGAATGGTGTTTCTTATGCTAAGTAAAAGCCTGCTATAAGTGGGGTCTTTCAGTGCCACTACAGAGATACCTGCTTTGTCTACATTTACTATGAAAGTCATGCCAGTGTTCCAGGATGCTTCCTCATGCCAATGGGCTAAATCACAAGGATAGGTATACTTTCCCTCTGTGGTTTGGAACATGTTTATCTAACAGGAGTTGTAGTCTTCTTTGGGGATGCCCTGGGTTTAAATTCTTGTCACTGCACTTTCCTACCTCTACTTCTCTTGTGGAGGGACCTGCTGAATCACTCCATGTGCCTTCTTGGGCCTGAGTTTTCTTGTCTCTCCCTAGGAGCTGCCTGCTAAGTTCTGCAGCTTCCTTAATGTAGAGGGGCCTCCAAAACAGTTTGACCACACAGCTGCCATGACAGAGTTAGGGGCCCAGACACAGCTTCTGTGACAGGTTTACTGGCAGGCAACACCTGGACCCAGGAAAAGCCATAAGCTTGACCCCAACTAGTGGAGTCTGCATCTAAGAGGAAATACTTGATATTCCAAACATTCCCAGCACCCCTAGACAAATGTCAGCCAATCAGGATCCTGAACCCTGGAAATCCTCTCACCCCAGCCTCTGCTACAGTAAAAACCCCACTCTGCCTGGACTCCGGGCTCTCTGCTCTCACTGCTGCACCAGACAGAGAGCCCGAGCTCCAGGTTTGAAAATAAAGGCTCTTTGCTGTCAGTCTCCATGGTGGTCTTATGAGAGTGCCCCTGAAATTGGGACATAACATTTTGGGGCTCATCTAGGATCCCCCAAGCCCACCGGGACCACCGCCTGTAGAGCCTGAAGCCAGCCAGTAAGTGTCTGTCTGTCCTGTCTGTCTGTGTTCAGTTTTGTTTTTGTGGCTAGCCTAAGTCAGTGATTGTGATCAGAAGCGGTTAAGGGTAGATGCACCAGAGCACTGTGATCACAAAGGGCTGGGAGATGTTCCAGACCCTGGCAGTGGGCATAGAAAATGCCACATCCATTTGATTGAGCACAGGGGCCTCAGATATGTGGTAGGGCAGAGAGCCCCACATCTGTTTATGGTCAGCTGACACTGTTTCCCTGGGAAAATTGTTTGCTTCTCTGTTGGAATGTCCTGCCTATATGAATGTGTGAATGTGTGAGAAATGTGACCCCAAGTATGTGCGTTGTTTTATGCCTGGGTTTCTGTGTGCGTTGTGACTCCTGTGGATAGCCTTTGGGGCTGGATGGCCAGCAGAAAGGACACAGGGCTCCTTTGGTTGAACTGGAACAGACTTAGAGTAATCCTCCACCACTTCCTTCCTCTCTGACTAATAGCACAGGCAGCAGCAGGCAGGGGAGCATGCTTTTGTGGTGTGGCGAGTGGGGTGTGCGGCCATGGTGGCCCAGGGTCTACTGCAGGGACCCCAGGCCACCGCCAAGTGACCAGGAGCTAGGGCAGGCTGTGAGCACCACCGTAGCCTGGACATGGCAGGTTCAAGGCTGGCTCCTGCTTGGGGAGCTAGAGGGTGGAGCAGCTTGGAGCAGGCTGGCCTCAAATAGCTCAGAGCAGGCCTGACCCAGGTGTACTGTGGGACTCTGGGCTGATGGAGAACTGCCTCTCTGGGGTCACAGCTCCAGAGGGGCTTGGCCAGGACATGGAGTCCCTTCCAGTCTGCAGTTCTTGTGCAGTTGAGAATCTGGGGTTAACAACAATCTTTTGTCCCCATGCTGCATACTATTCCCTCCATGCTGATGGGCAGGGCTCCCAAGACCGGCCCTGGGGCTTCCTGCTAAACCTGACTGAAGTTTGGTTCCAAGGTCGGAATGGAATGTCACTGCCTATGGTTGCTAAACTATGGTGGCTATGTTATAATGCTGTAGCCAGGGTTGCCTTCCAATATATTCTTCATGCTAGTACAGTGTTGATGCAAATTTAGAGTCATTCTTGTTATGGTATATGCATGTATTTCTGTTCTTGTTTGAAATATTGTAGCTTTACAATATATTTTAGACTGCTGAGGGGAATCACAAGAAAGACTTTGGTAAGGGTTTCCATGTTTAAAAAATAAGAGAGAAAGTAGGAGACTAAAATACTTTTAAAAAAGGAAGAGAGAAATTTGTCTGAAGTAAATGTCTGAGGAATCAAAGGAATGGACTGAGGGTACATGGAAGGTTGTAGATCAGATAAGATGTGAACTATGTTTGTTGTGGTTTCTTATACCTGCATATTGCTGTGGGATATCATTCTGTATGCTGTGGATTAGCAGCAGGACACTGGGGAATTGATTGCACCCTTTTGCCTAGACAAAGTATGATCAGTCTTCTCCATGTCCCTCTTCTACACGAAAAACTCTCCTTTATGTGCCTGATGGCTGAAGAAGATGTTGTTGTTCTGATATTTGTGCCTCCAATGCTGTGGAGACCTGGATATGGACTGGTTCCTGTCGTTTATAGATTTGGAAGCTGCTTGGTCTGCACTCAGATGTAATTTATCCCTCTCACATCTCTGATAGTACTGACAGCTAGGCTAGCTATAACTTTGTCAGTTTGGCAACATCAGACAACCAGATCCTTTCACAAGGCTATAGCCAGCTTGTTAGCTCATTTTTAAGAAAATGTTCTAAGATAAAAGTTTAAACAAGTTATAAAGGTTTAAATATGGGTCTAAGAAAGGTCTAAGGATATGAAAGCTTTTAAGCTTTGAGGATCTCAGAATGATTTAAGATATAAATGCAAGTTGTAAAGATATAAATAAATGATTTAGATTATGAGAAATGTTTCAGATTGCTCTCTCCTTCTATGATACAATAGTTCAGAGCTTAACATTTAATAGAGTTCTGATAACCTGGTAGAGCAATGACTTCTTACTGTTCAATCACAAGTTCGACATTTGAAATTTATTTTGGTTGTCATCTAAATATAAACTTAAAAATGCTTCTCATCAAGCCAAAATAACTCTGTCCAATTTATACCTGGATCTCTGGACAGAAGGAAAATGTACATGCTTTTAGCCCAAATCTGTAGTTTTTGCTAGGACTCAAAGGTATGATTTTACTTCTGCTGTTTTACAGATACCCATCACCTGCTTTGTCTATGATATGGATATCACTACAGATTGGTAATATTAATGTATCTAAAACTTTTATGTCATTTTGTAAGATAGTTTGTGTAGGCCTCAGAGGATTTAAAGAGTAATAAAGCCTGATTCCACTTCACATGGGTCAGAAGGACTTCAGGTAAGTATAGCTTAAATTTTCCCCACTTGTCTATTCCTGATATTTTTTTCTCTCCTGGTCTCAGGACTCCAGCTCTTCCCAATTGCTAAGAATATGGGCCTAAAAGTTCCAAATAAGTTCATAAATTTTAACTTCTGTTCCTAGTTTAAATTTGTCTCAACAGGTTTCCACTTGGATGGAAGACACCTTCAAGCTTCAGTTGCTGACTACATTGCTCTGGAGGACTATGAGCTCTGGACTTGCTAAAAGCTGACATGGACCAGCCCAGCCAACATGATTGTTCCCTGTCTCTACAGCTGGGTTAGCTAGCCACATGCTTCTGACAGATGCCCCATTGCCCAGCCTTTGGCTAGCCTTTCAGCCTTTTGGGGCCCTGACAATGGTGCCCCAATGTCAGCTTGAAGCAGTTCCAGAAGAGACTACATTGTCCCATGTTCCCTGTCCAAAACATGTTGAAATGCTGGGTCAAAAGAAATCTCCCTGGCATAGGGGCAAGATAAGATGGCCAACTATAATGTCCATTGACATACCAGGAAAATAGGTCCAGAATTGTCAGTTGATAAGATTATTAACTGAAATGGCTCTGCAATAAGATAAGACAATTGACCTGCTTTGTGCAGAATCAAAGAGGTATTATGTAAGATCATAATCTGGTTGTACTCAGAGATCAGAACTACAGGGCCTTAAGAATGGTAATAGATACAGATGTCACTGCCCTAGAAAAATCTGTTAGCTAATGGTTCTTAGGTCACAATACCCTTGAATCCCTGGACAGGTAGAACTCATGATTGAGTTATGTCATTGGTACTTGTGAAGGGGGGGATGTGGGGATGGTAAAACAGCTTGACCACACAGCTGCCATGACAGGCTTAGAGGCCCAGACACAACTTCTGGCAGGCAGCATCTGGATCCAGGAAAAGCCATAAGCTGACCCCACCCAGTGGGGCCTTCATCTAAGAGGAAATAACTGACATTCCAAATACTCCCTATACCTCTAGACAAATGTCAGCCAATCAGTGTCCTAAACCCTGGAAATCTTCTCACCCCAGCCTCTGCTATGATAAAAACCCCACTCTGCCTGGGCTCTGGCCTCTCTGCTCTCACTGCTGTGTCAGACAAAGTCCAAGCTCTGAGCTTAAAAATAAAGACTCTTTGCTTTTACATATGAGATTTGGTCTCCATGGTGATCTTTTTAGAATCCCCGAGATCTGGGCATAACACTCTCAAAAAATTCTTAAGATTATATCATAAATTCTATCTCAAGATTTGTAATTTCAGCCAGATGGTGGTGGCACATGCCTTTAATCCTAGTATTCAGGAGGAAGAGGCAGGCAGATCTCTGTGAATTTGAGGCCAGCTTGGACTACAGAGTGAGTCCCAGGAAAGGAGCAAAGCTACACAGAGAAGCCCTGTCTCGAAAAACCAAAAATAAATGTTTCATATTTAGTTCCCTTTCTGTGCTATTGGTAAGCATTGACTCCTATTATCATAATCATAAGCTCAAGATTTTCAATTTCCTTTGGTTGTTTTCTAAGTATAGACTTAAAAATGCTCTTCATTGTGCTAAAAACATCTGTCCAGTCTATATGTTCAGCCCTCTAGAAAGAATGTTAATGCTTTTAACTCAAAACCATTTCTGGGTCCCCAAGCTTTTTACTATGAATCAAAGACACGAGGCTACTGTTCTTTCTTGCTCAGGTGATCCAGCATTTCAAAATGCCTCCGTTACAGTTTTCTCTGAGTTCTGCATCCAGAACAGCTTCAAGGCTGCTGACTGAGATGATCCAACCTCACAGACTACTCCAGCCAAGACTTAGCCATTGTCCTAAATTTTCTCAGGGTCCCTCAAAAATTACCATTGCCCCCAATTAGCAGGAAGTAGTCTAGAGAACCACACTCACATTTCCAAAATATTGGTTATATTGTCTGTCATTGATTAGGGGGTTGGTTACAAGTTGTTGTTAATAATGATCAGGAAGAAAGTAGAACAAAGGAGATTAGATTCATGGATCTCATTCTACAGAGAAAAAGGGGCAGTATAGAAATAGGGTAAAAGGATAGATTATTGAATCTACTTTAATCCAAAAAACAGCTATTAATTTCAGGATAGTTTACATTGGTATGGATTTTAGTTTATTGATACAATTTGAAAGTTATTTCTGTTATACTGTGTGTATATTTCTACTCTTGTTTAAGGTATTGTGTTTATGCAGCTCAATTAAAAATGTAATGTGTAATTAAGAAACACAAATTAATAGTCATTTATAATAGTCAAACTTATGATCATGTTAGTTAGATTTTCTGGGTATACAAAGATATATTTCAGGTAGATAGATAGATAGTCTTCAAATACTTCAATGACCTACAGAATAAGGCATTTAAAATGTTTTAATAACTTAGACTTTTCATAACAGTGAGAGCAGATTGTCCCTGGCAGCATCAATCTATTTCAGAGAAAATGATAGTCATCAAAGAAACTCCATATGGAGTTTGTTTTCTTTATGGCAAAAGCTAGTCATGTGAACAAAGAAACTGCCCTTGCCTCAATCGCTGACAGTTACTTTCTAAACTGGATCTGCAGGAGGATACAAAATAAGTGACTGCCAAACTTTGCCAAGACAAGGTAGAACAGTCCCTCAGAATTCTCTGCTTCACAGGTAAGTCTGTCAGATATACTAGGCCTGTAGGCCAGAGTTGGATGCCCCAATGTTACAGAGGAACTTCGGTAACTGTCCATTACTAAAGCCTGATGTCCCTCTCATTAGGTAACATTTCATCCTTCTGGGGTCTTTGATAGAGTTGAAGACTACATAGTTATAATTATAGTTTTCCTTACTTATAATAAAAACTAAATTAGATATAAAACCTTAGAATCTCCAAGATAAATATTTTCTGTAATTTTACCAAGTGGAAATGGATTGGATATTTTTACTGTAATTCTTACTTAATAACTTTTGTTAACTATATTAAGGTTAAAACCTTCCTCTTTAATTAGACAAAAAGAAGGAAATGCTGTGGAACAATTATTTCTACACTATAAATATGCATTACTCTCATTTGCTAATAAAAAGCTGATTGATCGATAACTGGGCAGGAAGAGATTGAGCATGAGATCCAGACTAGGAGAATTCTGGGAAGAGGAAAGGCAGCGTCAGAGAGTCACTGGCAAATGCAGAGAAGCAAGATGAGAATGCCATACTGAAAAAAGGTACCAAGCCATATGGCTAAACATAAATAAGAATTATGGGTTAATTTAAGTATTAAATTAACTAGCTACCTAGTAACAAGCCTGAGCTATTGGCTGAGCATTTACAATTACTATAAGCCTCAGAGTGGTTATTTGGAAACAGAGGTTCAGGATATACATAAATCATAATAGGCAGAGATTTGAAACAATCTATATTTCACTCAACAGATGAATATATAAAGAAAATGTGGTACATTTACATACAGAGTATCACTCAGCCATGAAAAATGAAACCATAAAATTCACATGTAAATAGAGGAAGCTAGAAAAATTTATCCTAAAATAGGTAACTAGACCCAGAAAGACAAATATGGTATGCATTCACTTATATGTGGATGTTAGGTGTTAAGTCAATGATAAGCAAGTTATAACCCATTGAACCACAGAGGTTAAGCATAGAGTAAGAGACTAGGGGTAACAGAGAGATCTCCCTAGGGAAGAGTAGATAGGTGTAGATGGATGAGGGATGGGGCACCAGAATGGGAGGGTCTAGAAGGGAGGTGCAGGGAACAGGACGATGAGGTAGAGAATACAAAGAGACATTGCTAAAATTAAGGACCATTTCAGGGGTAGTACAGAACCCCATAGAACTGAAACTTCCTAAAATATATGCAAATGTCAATGTGATCTAACTGATAATCCAAATAACAGGGGAGACACAGCCCCTAGTGGACATCTCTTGTCACCAAATGAAGCTTCTAGTACCTGGAATCAGTTACATCTAATTGAGTCATTTTCCAAAGGGGTCCCATGGAAACCCCAAACAACCCAGGCTGCTGCCAAGGCTATTTATTGGTTGTTCTTTACAGCCTTTCAGTAAGGCACTGTTGCAGAAGACTACATGTTCACCCTTCACTGAACAGGGAGAAGTTAAACAGAATATCTCCATCACATCCCTTCTTTTAGGGATCAGGGAACTCTGCAGAAGAGGAAGTGGAAAGAGTGTATGATGCTGAGGGGTTGAGGTACACCAAGAAAACAGGGCATTCTAAATACAGCAGGATGGACAAAGGTATGAGCTCACAAGGACTAGGGCAGCATACACAGAGTCTGCAAAGGTCTGCACAAGATCAGGCTCTAGAACTGAAAGGGAAAGTGGGAAAAAAAGTCCCTATCCCTAACTTAGAAGCCATCACCAACTGATAACCACTAGCACATGAAGATTTAGTTTTCTACACGGGAGTCTTATTGGAGAAACAAATTACAATCAAGGGTAAGCTGTGCTATCAGCCATACATAGCAACAGAAAATGAACTCAAGGTCATCTCTGGAGGTTACTTGTCTTACAATAGTGTGCCTGGGAAATAAAAAAAAAATCTTATTTTTTATTTTAATTTAATATTATTTGTATTTAAAATATTTTTCTACATTTTACCTTAAAGCTAATATATATATATATATATATATATATATATATATATATATATATTGGCTTCCATTTTAGTATTTTTATGGGATTCCTGAGTGTGCAAATGAGTGGATCTCTAAGTTTATATGTGTATCTTATGCCTTTTCTTAGGCTTTGTTCCTTCTATCACTTTTCTCCTATTTTGATTTGTTAGTTTTTGCTTTATCTTACTATATTTTACTTTATTATTATCCCTTGGGAGCCTGTTAGTTTTCTAATGAGAAACAGATTTAGGGTGGATACAGATGGGGAAGGAAATTTGGAGGAACTGGGAGGAGGTAAGGGAGAGGAGACTGTAATCAGGTTATATTATGTGATAAAAAATATTTTCAATAAAAGAAAAAAATAAAATGAAGATACGACCCCTTCAAAGAAAAATGTATCCAAGGGAGTAATACATTTTTTGAGGCATAGGTACAAGGAAAAAATTGCACTAATAAATAAGACAGACAAATAAGAAATCAAGTAAGCTAATTCTATAAGAGCTTGAATTTCAGCAGCAAAGTAGGTCAAGTTGCTAAGTATAAATTAAGAGAAGCCTATACTTTAGTGTAAACACAAGAAAGGGCAAAAACAAATTTAAATGAAACCTGCGATATAATGAATGAGAAAGCACAACTCAGAGGGCGGGAGACTTTTGACAGGAGTCAAGCAGCACAGAAGAAAACCACCCAGTGCACAGAAGCGGAGCAGCCTTCATTTTATGAGTGAAAATCTGAAGAAAACGCATTTAGAAAAGTACAAATCCCATATCTTATTTGCATATTTTTGAACAATAAGATGTTTTTCTGAGTACCTTGTACATATATTCATGTTATGTCAAAATATTCAAGCATAAAATATATTTAAGTATAAAATTGTAGTTTTAATGTATTGATTTATTATAAATTATATATAGGCTAATCAATCCATTTAAAACTATAATTTTATATATAAAATTTACAAAACTACAATTTAATATGTAATATAAAGATAATATAATATAATTATAATGTAGATGTATGCATCGTGTCAGCGAGGAGGGCTCACGCAACATGGCAGGACATATGGAGTTCAGAGGACCACTTTGTTGAGCTGGTTCTCACCTATCTTCATGTGGGTTCCAGAGATCAGAATCAGATCTTTAGACTTGCTTGGTAAGTAACTTTATTTGTTTAATCATCTTGATATCCCTAAAGTGACTTTAAAATAAGAGTAAATAATTTATAGGTAAGAAAAATTTGGCATTCTAAAATGTTGGCATAAAAAAGGGGTTAAATGGACTTACCCCAAAACAGTGTGAGGCAACACCCCAACTGGCTATCACATGGTAGCAAAACCTCTACCTGGAATGCCACACTTTGAGTTGTTGTTCACTGGGGCTCCATAGATGACCAAACGTTACATGTAGGCTATCGTCATTGATCTTGGTTACCATCCACATGTAGGTATTAGTAGCCTATTGTTCTAGATAACACTATATGAGTCATAAACATGAAAAGATAAGAAGGTCACTGACCTCAAAGCTTTACTCCTAGTGCTAGAAGGTACTGTGCGTGCTACCACTAGAGAAGTTCATTGTTCATAGCCAGCTGTGAACTCTGGGGTCCAATCAAGCATTAGCAACACAAATGTTATAGACATAGCCAACCACTAACTGGTTGGATCTAACTCCTACTCCATAAGATGAAGTTAATGCCTGACATAGTTAATAGGACCAAGAACCCATGGATGAATAGGTCATAGGCTCTAGAGGAGACCCCACTACTATGTATTAAAACAATAACCCATAGAACACTGTATCTCTCAACCCTCATCAGAGAAGCATCTTACAGCAGATGATCATACAGAAACCCATAACTGGTCAATGTGAAGAGAACCAGAGACTGTTGAGTGCTCAGCACTAAATGGGGTGTTTGTATCACACCCAAACCCTAATAGAGGTCTGAAAGTGGGTAAGATCCAGAGATAGTGAATGAGTTCAAGGAGAGAGTGTTTTGCCAACATAACAAAGCAGTGGTATGTATGAACTCACAGTGATTGTGACAGCATGTATTACACAGGAAACAAAATCCTACTATAGAGGAGCGAGTGGACATTAAGTACCAGCCATAGCTAAGGAGCTATAGACATGTATAGCTGGTGGGAGAAGAAGAGTCATATTTCTTAAACGGTATGGCCTCTGGTGGGTTGGCTATACTATAGGGCAAAATCCACACCCAAGAGTCATGGGTAACACAAATTTTATTCAGTGGCTTTAAAAAAAAAAGCGATACATGAATTTGGGTGGGCAGAGAAATTGGGAGAGAGGGATGAATACAATCAAAGTATGAAATCAAAATATGAAATTCTCAAAGAATTAAAATAATTCTTTTAAATTTACAGATAAATGAACAAGTGGCTAACTGAAGAATAATTCTGGATTGAAACTTCCATCTAGAGTATAAACAGAAAAAGAATACACCATCTTAAAATGTAGAAAAACAGGAATATATGTACCTATAAGCAAACAAAACTCTCTCTCTCTCTCTCTCTCTCTCTCGTACATGTGCGCATGTGTGTGTGTGTGTGTGTGTGTGTGTGTGTGTGTGTGTGTGTGTGTGTGTGTGCACTTGTGAGGTTAGAAAATACCCAAACAAGCCGGGCGGTGGTGGCGCATGCCTTTAATCCCAGCACTCGGGAGGCAGAGCCAGGCGGATCTCTGTGAGTTCGAGGCCAGCCTGGGCTACCAAGTGAGTCCCAGGAAAGGCGCAAAGCTACACAGAGAAACCCTGTCTCGAAAAACCAAAAAAAAAAAAAAAAAAAAAAAAAAAAAAAAAAAAAAAAAAAAAAAAAAAAAGAAAATACCCAAACAATTTATACTGATCCTGTGTTACTATCATAACTGATCTTCACCTTGGAAAGTATGTGGTATGACTGGGGTCTGATTAATAGATTAATAGGTACGTACTTACCCATTGGCCAAAAACATAGACTATTAGCAACTTGCTTTAAAGACATAAAAAAATCCCAACAGCCAAAACAAAATAGAAAATATTCCTGTATGTTATTAGATATTAAGTGAAGAATGCAAAATTTTTGTGAAAATATGAAATAAAGCCAGATAAATGACTATAAATGAAGTTTTGAAGTTTAATTAACATGTATGAGAAAATGTAGATAGAGGTAGATAAATAGGTTGTGAGAAAGAAGGAAGAATAGATCAACCAAAAGATATATCAATATGCAATATATGATAGACAGATGATAGATAGATAAATAGATAGATAGATACATACATACATACATACATACATAAAGAGATGACTGATAGAATCTTCTTTTTGAAATATATTATTTATTTATTATGTATTCAGTGTTCTGTCTGCATGTATGCCTGCACACCAGAAGAGGACACAAAATCTCATTATCAGTGGTTGTGAGCCACCATGTGGTTGCTGGGAATTGAACTCAGGACCTCTGGAAGAGTAGCCACTGCTCTTAACTTCTGAGCCATCTCTCCAGCCCTGATAGAATCTTTTTGAGGACTTTCTATACATCAACATATATTGTCTACTCCAAAGAAATTTCCTTCATTGGGATAGCTCTCTGCTAAGCATAGAAATGGAAGATCAATACCCTAATTTCTTGGTCTTTAAATGAGGAAACTTACCGATATTTTAAGAGAATGTTAGAGAGTCCCTTCTGTTTTGTGCAGTGGTGACCAAACACTCCCTTTGTATGAACTCCCCAATCAATGGATCCTGGGTCTATCTCCTTAAATGAGTTCCAGTAATTAAAATTTCCTTTCATTATTTTCAGGAGAAACAAAAAATATGACCCAGCATCAATGTTTATCCAAGATTTCTTAACAGCAGATGCCATTTTTACACATTTGACAGTTTGGTAAGGAAAATAAGACATGGGCAGTGTGTTGTCATCATTCTGATTACAGTTGAATGTGTGTGGTACTCATTTTGGAATAACTAGCACTGCATCAGTCTTTTATTCTTGTACGTCAAGTATTTATGACTCCCAAGTTTGACTTAACCTTTTCTTGTGGTTAATAGCCAGACAAAATTACAATAGTTTCATAAATGACTAAGTTGCAATGGTACTTATCTAGTTGAAACTGGTTTAATCAAATATAGAATTTAAAGCTAGAAAACATTATTATAAAAAAATTTAGGAAAATAGAAAATAGAAAGAGTGATAAAATATGGGTGAAAAGAAACAAGAAAATAGTAAAGTCATGATTTACAGACTAACAATTCAAATAACTAAAAGTAAAAATTCATTATGTTCTGTGAATACATACAGGTAAAGATTAAGTAATAAGGAAACATAAATAATGTTAATTATAGTCTATTTTATTTTTTAGTTTATAAATGAATCTTTTATAGCTATTGAAATTTCATAGTTATCTAAACTTTATTAAACTATGAAAAGATTTTTGAGTTATATATTTTAATTTGTAATACATGACTTCACTATACTCATTGATCCTTTTATTACTTTCTAGAGTTTATTTTCATTGAAAATAGTTTAAACCTCCCAATTTCCTCTGACTAGTTATATTTCAACCCATTTTACTTAATGGAATCTTTCCAGAAATTATAAAATCTGAAGACGTTTGTACTTCTCTTACAAAAATTTCTATTGTTTCTGCATTAAATTCCTAGCTGAGGAGATATTGACAGTTGATGGCTTCTGAGGGAAGGATAGTTGGTTTTCTTGGTGGAGAAGGCCCTGGTAAAATGACTAGGCCTCATTGGATGGCCCCATATCCATGAATATATGACATCACAATTGTGCTGAGTTGATTATTAAAAACAAGAGAACATAAAGTTGCATGAAGATACAGGGTGCATACAGGGAGTAATGGGAAGGATGAGGGCATGAATAGGATCAAAATGTATTCTATGCACATATGAGATTTCCCATGGAATTAATAAAATGTTACATTTGTAAATTTCTTTTGGTAGAATGATCATTTTTACAATATTGTTTTACCAATCCATGAGCATGGAAGATCTTTCCTCTGGATATCTTCTTCAGTCTCTTTCTTCAGATATTATGGTTTTCAACCAAAAGTAAAGGTCTTTAACTTTCTTGCTTAGTTTAATGCCTGTATTTGTTTCAGAATCTATTGTGAATAAATTATGTCTATGATCTCTTGGTGTGTATGTTTTTGGTATACAGAAAAGCTACTGATTTTGTAAATATATTTTATACACAGCTACTTGGCTGTAACTGTTAGTGTGATTTTTGGGGCATTCTTATGCATAACATATTGTCTGCAAGGAGGGATAATTTCACATCTTCATTTCCTATTTTTATCCCTTTAATTTCCTTCTCTTGTCTTATTGCTCTAGCTAGTGCTTCTGTGAGACCAAAGCTCCTCCATTTTTAAAATAAGGCCTCCAGTGTGTAAGAATCTCTATTCTAGGTTTAGGTTTTGAGTTTCCACAGTTGACCCAAGTTCCAGGAACCTGAAAGTACAAAGTATAGAATAACAAGTTAATCATGTGATGGTGACTGTGTGACCACGGAATGTCCCAACTCTGGTCTCCATGGTGACTGTTTAACCACAGAATGTTCCAACCCACAGTCAGCCAAAGAGAAATGCTGACAAACAATCACCCCCCAGCTGTAAGATAAAGATAAGGTTTCTGGAAAGTCCCTAGAAGCGAGCCAATCAGAATTGTACCCATACTAGCACCCCTAACTGATGTAACCTTGTGGTTTTGCTTTTAAAAACTGAGCTTGCAGAGGGGCAGGCACCTCCTCCAGCCTCCACGGTGTTGGGTGTGCTCGACAGGGTCCCTGCCTAGGCTTGTATTGCTCCCCAATAAAGCCTTGCTTTTGCATTCTGCTGTGCTCCTCTTTGGTGGTCTCTCTCGGGGTCTCAATCTGGGCACAGCACTTCTGGCATTATACTGAAAAGTTGGGATAGTGGTCCTTCCTGTCTCATTCCTGATTTCTAAGGAATTGCTAGGAGTTCTTACCCATTTAAGATGATGCTGGCTGTGAGTTTGTCATTTATGTCATTTATTATGATGAGGTATGTTCCCTGCAATTACGCTAGAACTTTTATCATGGAGGTATGTTTCATTTTGTCAAAGACCTTTTTTTTTTTCATTGCATTTATAGAGATGATCATGTGCTTTTTGTCTTCAAGCCCATTTATATAAAGTTAATATGTATAGTTAAAAGAATCTGAATAGATAAAATAACCTTAAAAAGAAACAGCAGGACTGAAAGTATCTAAATACCACACTTCATATTATACCATAGAACCAGAATAACAAAACCGCAGTACATAACAAAGCAGAACAGCACAAATCCATTCCATTGGTCTGGTTCAGACTGGGAAGTTCGGGGTTCTCCAACAGGTCCTGCCTAGATAAATATAAAAGAATTAAAGTGTGAATTTTGGGACAGCCAAAACTACACAGAGAAACTCTGTCTTGAAAAATCAAAAAAAAAAAAAAAAAGGAGAAGAAGAAGAAGAAGAAGAAGAAGAAGAAGAAGAAGAAGAAGAAAAATAGAAACACACCACAACCAAACACATCCAAATCTAAATCCAGGCCTGCACACACACACACACACACACACACACACACACACACACACGACACATGTGGTGATATTTTATTTGTGCTGAAATGTGATTTTATTTGTGTGTTAATAAATAAAGTTTGCCTGGAGATCAGAGGTCAAATAGCCTTTAAGCAGAAGTCTGGCAGGGGTCGCCCACGCCCTTAATCTGATCACATGGCAGGCAGACTCTATGTGGTTAAGGACACAGCCAAGCGTGGTGAGATGAGCTTTGAATCCCAGTACCAACCATAGAGACCTGGAGGTCTGTATAGACAGGCAGTGATGAAGAAGTCATGTGGCTGGGCTTAAAGCCAATGAGAAGGCAGAATAGGAAAGCGATAAAAGTGCAGGTTAGGCAGGAAGAGGTCTCTCTCTCTCTCTGGGGAAGCTACTGCTGGTGGTAAGCTAAAGCTAGTCGTGGCTATTGCTCTGATCTCTTTGGCTATTAACTTTGTATTTGGCTCTGTGTTTCTTTTTTACTAAGACTGTTTAGAATTTCATCTACACACACACACACACACACACACACACACACACGCAGAACAAATGAATGAATGAGTGCGTGAATAAATAAATAAATATTTACATCTTTATTGAACAGGGAAATCAGGGAATGCAAATCAAAATTACTTTGAGGTTCCAAGTCACTCAAGTCAAAGCAGTTATAAACAAGGAAACAAGAGCAAATGCTAGCAAGGATGTAGAGGGAAAAGAACCATTACATACCAGCTTTAGGATATTAAAAAGTATGTGTGGTCACCGTGAAAATTAATACGGATGTTCATACCAAACTAAACCAGAACAAGCATATATTCTAGGCGTTTCTAGCATATTTCCCCAAATTAATATTTATTGTCAACTTAAAAAATATTGCCAGAAAGTACTTTGGAAATAATATTTCCAGTAAGCCAATAAACACTGATTTTATTTCAACTGTTTCTTTCACTACAAAAAAAGTCATTTTATTATCAAAATAATAATTTTATTATATTCAAAAGTATAATTACTTCAGTCTCTGGAGTTTCAGGATGATTGGAATGAGCTGGGAGAGCTAACTTGTTTGCAGTTGTTTTTTTAAACCTACCAGTCCCCTTCCTTTGTCTCACCACCGGCCTTTTACCCCCTGTTGTAGCTCAGACGTTTACATTGAATCTTTTGTAATTCATCCCTGCCCTCTCGGTGACTTTCTGGAGGCTCTTACTCAAATCACTGAAGATGCTCCCTTCTTTATCTGCTGCCCCCTCCTCCAGCCTTGGAGTTGTGTGGAGAAGGTTATGCCTATTCTGCATCTTGCTTCAGAGAAAGTTTTATGTTACTCAGTGTCTCCACTTCTGTTTTTTTTTCTTAATAAACCTGCAAACACCTCTCATTTTGCTCTTATCTACCCTCCTACCTTGATCTATTCTCGTTTGTATCACACTAAGTGCAGTTTCTTTGAAAGCAGTATTTGCTTTCGAGAGTCAATCTTCTGCAAAACCTTTGGTACACGATATTACTCATACTTCACTCTGAATTTTGCACTGCTGTATGTTTCTTCACAATTGCTTGTTTTTAAACATGGTCAGATGGACCATCCTTTCATAAAGCAGTCTCACTGAGATATCCTTCAGGACCTTTGGGTACTCCGTTGGCACTTTGCTAGGAGAAAATATTATTCCTGCTTTCCCCTCCTTCTGTGAAGAGACTTCTCAGCAGAGACACAAAAGCAGAAGCAGAACTTCTGGCCCTTTTCTTTGGTTCCTTCTGTCAACTGGCCCTTGATTAGTACTAGGCAAACTGACAGTCCTGCTCATGTTACCAAGTGAGATGAATGTCTTTAATGTGACTGTGTATGTGACTTTGGATCTGAGACTTATTTTGCTGCTGGTGACAATGGATTTTAAGACATGCTCAGGGCCACTGCATCTGCAGCAATCCTGTTCCTTTCCCTGCAGTTGGGTGAATAGAATTATTATTACAGCTGGGTAAGTCACAAGGAGGTCACTGAGTTCCTGGTCTCAAGCCAGGAACCACTTCCAAGAAAAAAAAAAAAAAACAACTATGAGATCTAAATTCCCTTTTGGATTTTTGATTTGTATTTTGATTCAGAATCCAGAAAACGATTGGTAATTTCTTTTAGACTTTGAAATTCTTGGTAATATAAATATCTTTACTCCCCACTTATGTGAAAGAGATTGTGTGGGAGCCAGGGCTATAGAAAGCTAAGCAACACATGTTTATGAGAGTCCTAATACATTTTTGGAGATATTGAAATTAAAATATTAATTTTGAGGTGAGAATATGTTTTCTTTTACAAACAATGCTGTATGAATGTGAGATACTTCACAGATTCACTTGTTTTATCACTTCTGAGTCAATTCTCACTCTGATAATTACACAAGGAGATTGTACATCCAGCATAGACATGTTCAGATAACCTTGGGGAGATGTAATATAGTTCTTGCCAGTAACACATATACACGCGGGGCACTCATCTCTGAGCACTGACTGCAGGGCCTTAAGACATTAAGAATGGTATACTTCCATTCAGATAAAATTGCAGGTTATAGTTACATAACCTAAGCACATTCAGAGTGATAGCAAATGTGGACTAACAAAGTACATAGGTACTCAAAGAAATGAGCTAGAATAATTGAAAATTCTAAAATTAACCTGGAAAATTGCATTGGCAGAGGGAGGCTTCGCACAGGAATAACAGGAGAAAATTGATAGAAACTGATTTTTAAAAGAATAAGCTGAGAGGAATTCATTCAGTTCTTGCTTATGGAATGATAGAGGTTAGAATACAAGGGGCTTATATTAAGCTTAAACAAATGTTTGTTGAATTGAAGAGCAGTCTTAATCTTTTCTGTCTCCAGAGACTAAGAAATAAAATGCTAAAATTGACTAAGACAAATTTAGAATCAAAATAATTAAGGTGGCATATTTTAAATTTTACACACTCAATGTTTAGAAAGTGTTAGAGATGTCTACAATTCAACATTCCTAAAGAAATTCTCTGGACAAAGAATTAAAAAAGGAAAAGAGAATGCATGAATGTAGGAGACTATATGAGTAATTGGTTTTCAAGGCAAGTCATGCTTAGGAGTTTTACATGAGGGAAAGGGGTGTTATACAGCATTAGTTACCTACTGTAAATGATGATTCATAAGACATCTTCGGGTACTACAAAAAGTTGATGTATAAATAGGAGTAAAACATATTCTGGGAAATCTACTGAGCTTCTCAGCAATGCTTCCCAGTATCTAATGATGGGAGGTTTTGTCAACACCACACAGACTCTCTACAGTCAGAGAAATTATTCAGAACCCTTGGTTATGATCACATTCCAATGACTTTTAATTCATAAACACTTAGTATGTAATGACATGTAGCAAGCCACTATTATTAGCATAGAATTCAGTCATCTCTCCGTGAATGTAGCCCAAACAATAAGGACTGCAGATTGGGAGAGATGTTCAAAGCACACATATATGAACACTACTTTTAATTCTTAACCATAATACTCTCTTAATTAGAAACAGAGCTTTCAATATTGAACTAAAGATCTTAGGATACACTGCCCGAAATTCAAGCATGTTCTGAGTTCAGTCACCAGCCCTGAAAAAAGAATTGAGCTAAACACTATAAATCCTAGAAAATAATGATGTCTGACCTTTGTTGGCCAGGCGCTAAGACTGACAAACTGAGAAGTCAGTCTTATTTTGCCTTTGAACATTTAATTTTTCTTATTGTTGAAATCTAAATAATACCCTTGATCAGGAGGGGCAGCTGGACATTTGAACAGGTGGTTACAGGAGATTACAGAGGAGCTTCTCAGGGGAACACTCCTAGTGAGATGCAGAGCCATCTGTCACATGTTGTTTAGCCATTCTTGTGAGAAAAAAAGTATGAAATGAGTTCTTAATGGCCTACAGATTAACACTTCAAATAATAAAACTATAAGTCAGTGAGGAAAGTTAAACAGTCAAATGTATCATTTCAACAAAGGGATTGTACTAAACCAGAATATTCTGAAATCCATGGATTATAAAATTGTAATGCTGATGTTATCTGTTCAATGGGAATTCTGGTAAAAACAACAGAGAAACACTGGATTAATCAAGGTTAAAGAGGTTTACTTTATTTTGTATTTTTTTTGTGTGTGTGTGTGTGTGTGTGTGTGTGTGTGTGTGTGTGTCAGAAATTCTCAGAGGCTTTGAAGTGCAGTGTGTCTTTCCAAGAAACAAATAGAACCTGAGCTGGGCAGTGTCGCACACACCTGCAATACAAACACTAGAAAGAAAGTCTTCAGTGGGAGGATGGCAAGTTAGAAGATAATGTAGTGGTCCATCTGGCAAAAGAAACTCCCAGGAATCCACAAGGATGACTCCAAGCAATAATGGAGAGGGTGCCTGAACTGGCCATCTCCTGTAATCATATTGGTAACTACCCCAGTTGTCATCAGAGTCTTCGCCCAGTAACTGATGGAAGCAGATACAGAGATCCATAGCCAAGCACTAGGTGGGCCAAGCTCTTAGAATCCTGCTGAAGAGAGAGAGGAAGGATTGTAGGAGTCAAGGGGTTCAAGATCATCACAAAGGAACCCACAGAGACAACTAACCTGGCCTCATAGAAGGTCACAGATAATGGACTGACAGCTAAGGAGCCCGCTAGAGACCGACCTAGGCCACAGCAGTGGTCTGCTGCGGAGTTGATGGTGAGACTAGGACATTGGGAGAGAGGAGGGAGAGGTGAAGATATGCATTTAGCTTACCTTTTTCCCTGTCTGGGATGGTCTGCAGGTTCCTGGGGAAATTGGATACATTTTTCTTTCAGATCCTCCTGTTTTTTGTTAAATCAAATTCTGGCCATATTTTCCTTAGCTATTAAAATGTTGGCCTAATTGAGATTCATCATTTTATTTTCTCTTTTGTCCTTCCCTTTTTATAACAAACTCATGGTTCAATTAATTGTAATCATGTAGCTGAGCTTTTTTGCTATTGGCTTTGGTTGGCCAAATTCTTAAGGGATATTTGTTTGTTTAAACTTTCCTACTCCTTCGACATTGTGACTCCAACTACGTCTTTTGACCTCTGCATAGCACCTGGATCAAGTTGGTTAAAGATGCAGAATCTTGGGCAACATCCCAGATATAACAAACTGAACATAGTGTGCTATGAAATAATCCTATTGTACACTGTAAAGATTTGTCACTTGAATTGGTTTAATAAAACACTAATTGGCCAGTAGCCAGGCAGGAAGCACAGGCAGAATGATGAAACTAAAGATAATGGGAAGGAGAAGGGTGGAGTCAGGAGTCATCAGCAGATGCAGAGGAAGCAGAAGATGAACATGCCATGCTAATAAAGGTACCACCATGTGGCAAAGCATAAATAGAAATATGAGTTAATTGAAGTGTATGAGTTAGCTAGTAACAAGCCTGAGGAGTTGGCCAAGCACTTTATATTAATATATAAGCCTCTGCATATTTATTTAGGACCGGGTGGTTGGGAGAGGAAAACTCTGCCTCTGTTTACAATAGAGTGGTTTACATGCCCCATATATACAGAGAAACGTGATTTTATAACATGTCTTGCGTGGAGGCAAGCACTGGTAAAACCATTGCTAGAGGTTTTCAGTTTTCTCTTGACTAATGAGGAACGATTGTATTTAACATTTGACAGTCTTCATAGGGTAGTGATAATAACCCACTTTGTAAACTATAAAATATTTGCATCTAATAAGCATCAAGTTTCAAAATTAGACCTATAGTTATAGTTTTGAAAACACTTCTAGCCGGGCGGCGGTGGCGCATGCCTTTAATCCCAGCACTCGGGAGGCAGAGCCAGGCGGATCTCTGTGAGTTCGAGGCCAGCCTGGGCTACCAAGTGAGTCCCAGGAAAGGCACAAAGCTACACAGAGAAACCCTGTCTCGAAAAACCAAAAAAAAAAAAAAAAAAAAAAAAGAAAACACTTCTAATTTCATCACAAATTTATTTTTAAACTTTGAGTAGTCAAATATGAATATTATTATGGAGTTGAAATGCTAGTTTCTCAGCACCTTCAACAGGTTCTTTCTTCTTGTTATGGTATCTTTTGTATATAATAAAAACCAGGGATGGAACACAGGTCTTATGAACACTAGTAAGTACTGTATCTGTGTTAAATTCTGCCCCAGTTTTGCATCATTTTAATGAATATTTTGCCAATAAACATACAATACTTTTAAGTGTTATCAATTATAAGTCTTAGAATTTCAGGGAAACACTGTTTTCCTTAAATATTTTCTTCTATATTTTATCTGCTTTCTGTTCTTTAAATTTGAGTGTAGATATCATCATATATGACTTTGAAATTATTTTTTTCTTTTTATATTCAGTTAATTCATGTCCTAAGCTTAATTTAAAAAGTTAAATGAAATCTATAGATCTTATATTATTTTACTTGTTATTATGGTATAATATAAGAACAATTCTGTAAACAACTGAATTCTCTGTTTTTCCTTTTCTTTTCTGTTCTTGTGTGTGTGTGTGTGTGTGTGTGTGTGTGTGTGTGTGTGTGTGCACATTGGTGTATGAGTGTGCAGGTGAGTGCTTGTGTACATATATGTAGAGGCTGGAGGTCTGTATTCCTCTGTCATTTTCCACCTTATATTTTTGCATCCAGGTTTCTTGATGAACCCAGGAATCATCAATTTCAACTAGGCTGGCTGGTGAGCTAGCTTCATTGGTCTGCCTGGCTCTGTTTCTTCCTAGGCAAGTACTACAGAGCGTGTGTATGTGTGGTGTGTGTGTGTGTATGTGTGTGTGTGTGTGTGTGTGTGTGTGTGTGTGTGTGTGTATCCTGGGGGCATCTCTCAAGCCTTATTTTTGTGCCATATAAATTATCTCACTAGGTATTTTCCTGCTTGTGTGTGGCATCCTTAAATTCTTTCTGGTGGCACCACAAAGGATGTGGAAGCTGATGGACAAGAATTCTGCCTGGTGCCTTTAAGAGAGTAGGGCTGCAGGTCACCTCATGAGGTCTCCTTCACACACATAGCAGTGTATTATCAAATATGTACAGTCACTGGGACAGACATGATTGATACCTGGGTCACATGGAGAAGTGCTTCATTAATGTGATGCATGACCCTGACCCGTGACTTAACCTACCAACAAGAGCAGCAGGTGACACGATGGAAATTTATGTTTGCTCCAGTCTGAGAGAATAAAAGGTCAAAAATGAATTTAGATGATTCATAAAAGAGAAAAGAGATGCAGTGTTCTCTATGAATGCGAGTTTGTGGTTCAGGAACAATACCTGCTCAAAGGTACTTGTGGGTAGAAACAAGTTTCTCTGTCTGTATGTGTAAGATTTTAAGGAAGGAAATGTGATCTGTTGTGTTTTGTTTGTTTCATTTTGACGACATGGTGGCTCAGGCTGGCCATGAACTTCCTGAATAGATGAGGTTGCCCTTGAACTCACCATCTTCTGGGGTATAACTCTCAAGGGCTGAGATTACAGGTGTCAGTGTAATCTTTTAATCAGTACAATAGTGGTACTGGTGGAATCGACTGCCACTCCAAACAAGGGTCAAAGGAGGGGCAGAATTATGTTCCAGACCAAGAGGATGGGAATGTGCAGTTAGCAGGTAGGGCCATAATGGAGACATTTCCTCATTCCACTCGGAAAACCCTTAAAATTCCAAATTTTGAAAAGGAGAGTTAAAAGGATTATAAATAAAACAGTATTGATGTTTGCTTAGTGATTTCAATGAGTTAGGTAAAGTCTGGCTGTGAGACAGAGACATCTGATATCTGATCTAAGATAATCACTAAGATAGCTAAAATTCAGATTTGCCCCGATTTCGGTAATAAGTATGTATTTGGAGGTTGGAATCTGTATTACTTGGGAAGAGAAAGACTAAAAGACGGCATAACCCTTTCTCTCTTTGAAGTCAAGACAATATAAGAATGCACAGTTGTACATATTCTTCATTTTATGTATAATAAGTGATGTGTGTGTGTGTGTGTGTGTGTGTGTGCGCGCCTCTATATAATGCACAAGTTTGTGCCTGTATGTGTGTGCATGTGTTTGTGCCTCTATGTACATGCATGCATTTGTGTTTGTATATGTGTGTGCATGTGTATGTATGTATGTGTATGTGATTGTACTTCTATGCGTGGATGCATGTTTTTGAAAATAAGTTCCCATTCTGGTCATTTCAGTTTTTTTTTTCCCCACGTAGTGTTGGCATTATGTAAAAGGCTATCTGCCATAGAATTTTTAGGATTGAACTATGATAATACTAATAGCTATGTTTTAGTAGTCACTGCTGGAATGACCTATAGTGTCTTGTATCACTAAGTACCTACTGGACCCTTTGATTGTGTGCAACTATGTAAAAAAAAATGTGCTGTTTTTCACAGTATGCTCACTGGAGACCAAGGCTTGTTATGATTTTCACAATATTATAACATGATACAAAGAAGATTTAAAAATTGCATTCCACCTGGATGCAGTTGAAAATTCTCTTTGAAATTAAAGGAAGATAACTTGTACATTTTCTTTGGTTCAACACACAGTTGCTGCGGATCTTATACTTTTCTTTTCATCACCTGGAGAGGCTGACATTGATATTTTGCCAGCAAGTGAGCTTGAAGAAGAGAGATGGGTCACTTTTAGACTAAAACTTGAAGTGACTATAATATTAACACCAACAGTATTGTTAAAAGACATCAATAAACTCTTCCTCAGTCCCTGGGTTTTGCCTTTTGCCAGAACCCTTGGATGCTGACTGCTTTGTGTAATACAAGCCAGGAAACCTGGGATGAAGATGGGATTTATTAACGGGTCTATTTATTTCTGGTTCACAATGCCACTTTTCACAGTCAGATGAGCGAACTTCAAAGTGTGGAGGAGAATTGTGGGTTTGATTTTGCTCATTGATGTTACTGTTGTCCTGGATGAAAGATTCTTCAGTTGCAAACATATCTCACTTGTCATTTTGAAACATTCAAACTTAATGTTATAGAAACATTTTGCATAATCTCTAATTTTGTAAAATAGCACTTGTTTGGATTAGACATTGAAATAGTAGCAGGAAACTGATTTCACAGGGAAAACCTTAAAAAGTGATAGATACAGTGCTTGCAAATGATTGTGCTTCATTTTCTAAATTTTTTTTTATTTACCGTATTAGTTGATGGAGTTAAGCTTGACATTTTTATTCACAAATACACTATGCCCTAATCAAATCCAAATACCCCTCTTCCCCCTCTATAACCTACTCCATCAGTAGTAATTATGTTGTCTTGGTGATTCCTGTGAGACTTCATTTTTACCTTCACTATTTGGGAGGGAACATGTGGCACTTGTCTCTCTATGTCTGGCTTATTCTTCTTTACAGATGAGCAATCCTCTATCATGCACGCAAACCCCATATCATCCCACCTGTTTGTGCACTCTGACTCTGACTCCAAATCTTAGCTATTGTGAATAATACCCCTAAAACATGGGCATTTAGCTATCTCCATTGTACACTGACTTTCATTCCTTTGAGAATATGCCTAAGAATGGTATGGGTGGATCCTATGATATATCTATTACAGTTTTTCGAGTCTTCTCCATGCTGATTTCCACAGTGGCCGTATTAATTTCCATGTTTAAACATAGCTTACAGGGACTCTTTTTTTTCTTACATCTTCCCCAGCACTTGTTACTTGTTTGGTAACTGAGGTACTATCTCATTGTAGTTTGGATTTGCATCCCCGTAATGGTTAATTATATTATACATTTTAAAGTGTATATAGGTTGATTGCCTATGCTTCTTCTTTTGTGAATTGTCTGTTCACACTATGTGACCATTATAACTGTATTACTTGTTTTTTTAGTTTCTTATATTTTATCCAATTCCTTGGGTTCTGTGTTTGCTTTGTTAGTTCCCTTTAGGTTCTTCTTAGTTTTGTATAATCTTATTTGTCAGTTTTTGCTGTTATGTTCGCTCCATAGATTTGGGTTTCAATCTGAATGAACTCCTGTACCCCATGCAAAAGCCATAGTGTGTATGTAATGTCCATGGACTAGAAGGCCATCACATTTATACTGTCCTGATCTATATGAATCTGTATCTAATTTTAAGATATTGTTTATTTTATTGTATTTCTCTGAATTCCACCCAACAATAGAAATCTAATTTTTGTTTTCAGTGACTGGATATTGATGGTGATTTGCTATTCTCTCCATGTTCATAGCTTGTCTGTTGGCTTTAACTGCAGACTGGTGGCATTCCTTCTGAGCTGATAATATAGGGCACGTATAGGTCCTAATGAATACAGAATCTTGCTTTCTCACTTGAGTATTCCTGCAATCATTGGTTCTTAACTTTCCTTTTGCTGCAGGAGACATGTTCATTTTAAATTTCCTCTTTTCGAACTTATGTAATTCCCAGTGGTGCCTCTAGCTTCTGTGCCATGGCACCCAGCAAAGATGTGCTCTCGTTTTGAACCTTATCTTTTAACCCAACCACACGGCCTTATTTTTCTTACTCAACTTGTTCATATGTATCTTTCTTTAAGTGAATAGTAAATGCCTTGTCTCTCCCCACCTTTGGAATATTTGTTTGTTTGCTTGATGGTTCTTCCAAGACCTCCAATATTATAGATCCCTGGACATTCCAGAAATTATTCCAAAACACAGAAAATGTGTTTGCTGTTTACTAGATTATACGTCCACTGATTTCATTATTTGATTAACACGTTCTGGATAGACTTAAGGAACATGGTTACAATCTTTCCTACCGCAATTCATTCAAGAATTAGTTGAATGATTTATAAACACAGAAAAGTGAAAAACAATGTAGCCAAATTAAGACAATGGAAACTAAGACACAAAGTCAGAAGAATGTTGTGTCTAACTCTCAGCTGAACATTGTCTACAAAAGCAAAAGCAGGGAGACACACCAACCAGCAGAATCAACCTCACGAAACAAGTTCGTAGGAAATGTATTGTTGATATGAGACAAACTGTTTGAAAAAAATCTCCTTATTTGAGAAAAATATACAATATGTGGTCAATATCTTTGAGAAAATCCTTATAATAACCATCTAACTTTTTTAAAAAAATTTTTATTAGTTCTTTGAGAATTTCAAATGATGTGTTATGATCATAGTCACCTTTCTCCTTCAACTCTTCCTGGATCCAACTTCTCTTCCCTAGATACCAAACTTGTTTCCTTTCTTAAAAAACAAAAAACAAAAAACAATGGGGTTGGAGAGATGGTTCAGGAGTAAGAACACTGGCTGCTTTTCCAGAGGACCTGGATTCAATTTCCAGCACCCACATGGCAGTAACTCCAGTCCCAGGGGATCTCTTGCTCACTTTCGCTCTGCAGAATGTTGCAGGTGTGTAGGGTACATAAGATGGCAAAACTACACATACTTTTTAAAAAAAGATAAATATATAACAAATAGTTTAAAAAAATATAAAAGACCAATTTGTACTGCCCAGATATTCTTGAATTTTTTCACAAGGGTGTGGATGACTTACCAAGGAGGCATACTCTTAGGGAAAACTGTCTTTTCCTCTCCCGGCAGCCAGCATTGGCTAGGGGTGGGATTATGTGTCCAGCTCCCTTCTCCATGCAGGATTCTGTTTGGCTTGCACACGCACAGGTTTTGCACTTACTGTAGTGGTTGATTTAGGTTCCTAAGTGAAGCTACCCTGCTGTGTCTAGAAGGCACTGTTTTCTTGTAGTCATTCACCACCATAAGCTCTTATACTCTTTCTGCTCCTCTTCCACAGGGATCACTGATCCTTGGAAGGGGGTTTTAGTAAGTAACATAATTGAACTGTATGCCTCTTGTGCCTTTATTTCTTTATTTTTTTCAGGTATATAAAATTATTCTTTTTGTATTGGAAAATAATATTTACATATATTGTTACAGAAATATTTTTTTTGTCCAAGGTATTGGTAATAATATATTTTTAAACAATTAAAAGTGCCGTTTCCCACTTAAGCACCCAAAGTTTAAAATTAAGACAATTCTGAGTGATGGACAGTTAAGAAAGCAGGGGAGCTTGGCTCCCAGACAACTGTCAGCAGGACCAATCTTACAGCTTCTCTTTTGCTGAAATCCTCTCTTTACCCAGGGCTGATGCAGCTATCGGAACTGAAGATTTGATGCGTTGGCCCAAAACGTAAGGAAACTCTTAACTATGTGTGAACAATGGAGAGAAACGAAGGAGTCACTGGTCAGAATTTCTGGAAGCCATTGCATTTCCTGTGGGCTTCTCACTGGCTGTGACATGGCAAGTCAACAACTGTTGATTCATTAGAAACCAAAGCTAGATGATTATCCTGATTATACCCTACATGTGCAAGGTACAGGCACACACACACAGATACGCACACACAGACACAAGTGCACACACGTGTGTGCACACACACACACACACCACTAATGCACATATGTACAGCATTCACATATGTACAACTATGAATGAATAACATTCATAGTTGACTTTCATATAAAACATGTCAGGAAGAAAATCCTTCACAGGAATTGGGTAGTGAACCATTATATAGAATTTCTAAATAATTTTCTAGGTGCTTTTTAAATCTGCTTTCTTTCTGGATTATTTATATCAGATCAAGAACTCTAGTCTCAATAATAGTTTTTCTTCTAATACTGCCAATCTTTCTACATTTTTGTGTTTTTTATAAAGATATAATGACTATATCTATATCCATCTATCTATCTATCTGTCTGTCTGTCTGTCTATCTATCACCTATCTACTTATCTATATAAAGTATACACACATCCATATATATATATATATATATATATATATATATATATATGAGATGATGGTGATGATGATGATCCAATTGGTTCATTTACTTATAGATATAGGATCTGACTTGCTCAACCTTACACAAAGAGTTAATAGAAAAATTATACAACCAGAAATGAGACTTTTCTCTCTTCCTTGGGAAACTTATCTAGAATAACTATAAGACTGATATTTGAAAAATGCTGATACTTCCATTCACTTTCCACTGATCTATTCATTCATTAATTTGTTCACTGGTTTTGGTGATTTCTAATGAGGGTATGAATGAGAGCCAAGTCTGTCCTGGGATCTGTTTGACCACTGTCTATCATTTCTGTGATCAGTTCCTGGGCTGTCCCCACTCACTCAGCTGCAACCACCCAGTCTTCTTCAGTTTGCCGAACACCCAGAGCACGGCTCTCTCTCAGTGTTCTTTACTCTTTGACATTTCTATCAGCATGTTTCCTCAGATCCCTTTCTCAGTCCCTCGCTTATTTGTATGTCTCTCCTAAATATAATCCAATAAAGGAAGCATTTATGTTACCTTATAAAAAGACAACTTTGTATCTGATATTTGTTAGTTTTTACTCCAATTATGCTGACTTACTGTTCCCCATAGTTCTACTCTTCATTTACAATATTCTGCTTGTTGGTTTACTGTTATTACTTCATAGAACTCTATTTTCTTAAGATTAAGTATGGTGTATATACATATATTTTTGTGTATGGGTTCTCATTGTGTGAAATTATGCTCTGTAAGTAGATTAATATCAAGTATTTGTTAAAAGAATAGGAATATATTTATTTATTCATATACTTAATCTGCCATTTATGAGACAGGTTGCATTTTTTTGTTTAAATTTTTTTTATTCATTTTACATACCAACCACAGATCCCCCCCATCCTTCCTCCTGCCCCCCCCACATATCTCCTTTCTCCTCCTCCTCACCTCCTCCAACAGGGTAAGTTCTCCCATGGGAGGACAGCTAAGTCTGGTACATTCAGTTGAGGCAGGACCCCTCTTCGCTTTATCAGAGGTGAGCAAGGTGTCCGACCATAGGTAGTGGGATCCAGAAGCCGGTTCATGCACCAGGGATAGATCCTGATCACACTGCCAGGGGCCCCTCAAACAAACCCAGCTAAATACACAACTGTCTTCCGTATGCAGAGGGTCTAGTCCGGTCCCACGCAGGTTCCACAGCTGTCAGTCTAAAGTTTGTGAGTTTCAGGTTGCATATTTTAAAGAAATAGTGAATAATACAGATATGACCCCCACCATCAAATGAGGTAGAAGGGTGAGGAGACACATATTAGTCATATAAATGTTGAAAGAACAACGAAGCTAAATAGCAATTAGACGTGGGAAAAAAATTAGGTAAGGTCTAAAAGAGAATAAAGTTAAAGAAAGGAACTCCACAAACATGAAAGTCAAGTTTATGTACAGATAGTATGGGAGGGAAACCATGAAAAGAGTGAGGCAAAGAATGCTTAGTGTATGCAGTAAGGAAACAATAAACTTGAAATGCAAGAATAGCGAGGATGGTTAGTTTCATGCTACTGTGTGGTTGTCAGCCCAGTGAGCACATTCAGAAACCAGGAGCCATGTCTAAGTTCTATATAGAACAGGGAAGTGATAAGGGAGCTGATTACAAACCCTGGAAGTGTATGAATTCTTCTACGTAGAGAGGGACAGGTTCTAAGGCAGAAAAAGCCTATCATTCGATACTACGAAAGTGAGGTGTGAAACTTGGGCACTGCAGCAAACAGGGAAAGGTAGACACCGGCACCCAGATACCAGCTCTAAGGAAAGCACGGAGAAGCAGGTCTCATGAGAGGCTCCATGACTGTCGTGAATGACTGAGACAACCCCTAAGAAGATGCGTAATTGGCAGTGGATATGACAGCACAGGCTGTCATTGGTTTTCCCAGAGGGCATTTCTACAGTGTCACAGACAAAGAAGAGTCACATCTGTGAGAGAGTGATAAGCTAGAAGGAGAGGAAATGGAGACTGTTGAATGCACCCAGGCACTGGGCCAAATAAAAGCTGGAAAATTAGAAAAGAAGTGCAAGGGGAAATGGAAAAGGAGACTCTAATGGCAGAAGGAATTCTTAGAGCACATTTTTCAAATACAGGAATGGTATAAAGGGATACAAACTGCATTATAATAGTGTGTGCACATGTACAATCTTGTTTTAATTTCATAGAATTTATGAACCTCAGTAAACTTTGTTAGAGTTCGCAGGTCAAAGTTTCATAGAAACTATCCTAAGATTCACTGATCAAATTTCTTAAAAAACAAGATTGCCCATGTAATTTTAAAGTGTAAAATTGTCATATGCATTTAGTGACCTCTACCTTACATTATAGATAAATATTTTTTTAACAATTCTATTTTTGGTGTTAGCTAGTTAGTTTAGAATCTTTATGAGAGCTCAATTCTTCAAATAAAATAAAACATATATCACATAAGTTTATTTGATGTGATAACACCTTTATTGGTGTTAAATTCTGCACAAAACCAATACTATCTTTGTGTAAATTACCAAGTTGCAGCTAGTATTTCTATTTCTGTAAGCCTGGGCAATTTACAGGAAAGGGAAATTAAGTACAAAAGTGTTCTTTCCCCTCTTAAGAAAATGACTCAAGGTCTGCAGTTTAGTATCACGATCATTTACAAATACGTCTCACTAGTTCTAGCAGGTGAACTGACAATAACTTGAACTTTCATGTAAGCGTTTGTCAACTGAAAACTGAGTGGCTGCACTTCTATGTCACATGAGTACAGTGAGGAAAATTGGCGTGTCCTTTGTGTTTGCTCTTTCCTCCTCAAAACAAGTCCTAAACTAGATCTTGCTGTAGACGTCAATATTATCATCTTGAAGGAGGCTATGAATTCTGCTTTGGAGAATGGAAGACAAAATGCTATTTTAGAACTGGACAACAATGTGGCATACAAGTATTCTAGTGTTCTGTGAGTGTTGAACTCTAGGTGGCTAGAAGTGAGATGGGAGGCAGGGAGTGGGAGTGGGGTGGGGGTGGGGGAGCCTTCCAGTGAAGTGCTCAGACCTTGGCTTTAATTCCCTCTTGGTGTCACATGAATACAAGATGGAGTGAGAATCAAGGACTGGCCAGGTCAGATTTGGTCTCTCATCCATCAAATACATTATTCTGCTTCTGTCAGAAACTGAACCCTGATTAAAATCATTATCATTTATCCACACTGTGTATTTTTAACATGCTCTAAGGTCATTAGAGAAACATAAGTGTCTCTTCTGAGGCTGGTTTGAATTGAATGCATTAGACTCTCCGTTCCTCACCTCTGGCCTTTTAGTGATGAACAAGCCTACCTCAGTGAGGTTTGCTAATAAACTGTGTTCCTATGACATTCTTGAAGTCCCTGTCAGCTCAAAGTGAATTTTTATAAGTAAATATTTCAATGTTTATGTGTTTTGACATATATTGTATTAAATAGTAAATTACTTCTTAAGCCTCTATTCTCCATGATTAATTTTGGACACCTTTTAAAGCTCCATTTTCAAAAAACATATTGCTTACAGTATTTGATGTGAAAGACAATAGAATTTTTTTTAACCTGCTGAGATAGTCAGTAATGGCACTCCATTTTGTAGTGTCTTTATCATGACTTAGTCACAGAAATGAAATCAAGGACCCATGTGATGCCGTGAGGCCTGTCTGGTAGATGGAATCTGAGGTGATGAGCTTGGGAGCTCATCACAGTGAAGCGGATATGGGACTGTGTGAGGAAGACATTGGTACTAGCGACAATGGTTTACATACACTGAAAATGCATTCTGTAAAGCTTTACCAACAGCCTGCTTATTCAGTAAATCATAAACTTTTAAAAGAAGTTGTCGCAACTATTAAAAATAAACCAGCATCAGTCATGGATTTAAAGAGGAACTTTCAGAATAGATTCAGAAGAATTAATCACAATTAGACATTTAACTGTTTTGTGAACAGCTTGTGTTTGCCTCAGTAGAAAGAAATATGAGTTCAAAATTAACAGGAACTATCACATAAAATATACTATTACACATGGTGTAAGTATGGGTATTTTTTAATACTTTTAATGTTTATGGTCTCATTTTCCCTTACATATTAAAACCTTATGATTCATCTGAAAATTTATAGACAAATGCTGAGACTTGTTTCAAGGTGGGATTTTTGTTTGTAATGAGATTGACTATTTTTACTGCGATCACTTTTTTTATTGATTTCTGAATTATTATGTCCATTCTCCTTTAGGGCAATATTTGATTTCTTTAGTTATTTGTAGCAGAAAGTTTTGACCTACACCACTTTTACATATCAAAATTAATTTAATAACTTTGTTTTAAATGAAAAATCAAGAAATTTACTCTTCAAAATATGTGTATGCAATTTTTCATCAATAAAGTTACAATCATTAAGAATTCAAAATCTATTTTACAGGAAATATTTTGTAGCAAAGGTTAAGATTTTTACGTTTTAATAGGAAATACGATTCTTGCTGCTCAGGTGTCAGAGAAAGGTTTATATATCAATGAAAGTAAGTTATAAGTTTTCTCTGACATAAAAAGGTGAAGTGACTTTCCAATGTCAACCAGAGAATTGTGGAAGTGGGAATAGAATTTACTGAATCCCAGTGCAGTACTTCAGTGAGTAGACAACGATGATTTGTTGTGAAATAATAATTGCTAATTACTTTGGGCTTTCTTCTCATTTGCAAAAGATCAAATAATTGTCACATGTTCACAAAGGTGTTTTATCCAGTGGACCACAATGCCTTATAAATGGACTTTCTTTTAATAACAGCTCAACTGAATTTAGATTCATTTGATGTTTTAAGCAACAGGGAAGAATACATTCTCTATTTGATGTCATTGACTTTCTGCCTATATGTGGAGATGGGAATATTCACGGTTTTTTTTTTTTAACCAATGTCAAGTGCTTAAAAGATGCAAAATGGTAGGTAGCAATTACTGTGTTTCTACTGTACAGCAGGCATTTAAATAGCATCTGATTTATTCCCCATCAAGTTCTGAGAATTACTTTAGTTGTTTTCTTCATTGCTGTGGCAGAACAGCTGACAGAAATAAATTAAGGGAAGGAGGATTTATTCTGATTCAATTTTTAGGGGATAGACTCTAACGTGGTGGGGAAGGCACCATTCTGAAAACAACTTGTGGTGGTAACTGAGGATTAATGTGACTGTTACATCACAAGGACAATGAGAAGCAGAGAGCACTATCATACTCAGCCCTGGCCCCAGAGACCTGTATGTCCCAGGTGGTTCCCACCATAAAGTTCTACAACTTCCCCAAATAGCACCGCCAGCTGGGCACCAAATGTTTCCCACAAATAACCCTATGAAGGACGTTTCACAACATAATACAAAGTGTGAGTTTTATAGATCAGAAACTGAAGATGAGTTTGGATGTCCAGCAGATCTCATAGGAGTCTAATTCTATGCTCAGATCAAACTCCAGCACTCCAGTTCTTTCTCTACACTACAGAAGAACACAGAGTAGTTTTTCTGCTGTGTTGAGTAGTCACTATGAAGGCATAGGTAGGAACTCGGAGGGCTTGGTGGACTCTGTGCAATCCACTGTTTGCTGCAGGAGGCCGTGGGAGTATACAACAGATGGTAACTAGTATTCAACAGGTCAGCCTATCAGATGAATAACTCTCTGGTGTGGAGCCCCACTAGGCAAAGTCTGTGGGTTCACTGGGTGTGGAAACTGGTTGTTTTCCATCTGTAACTTTATCATGTGCCAGCACAATACCTCCCTAGAAAGAACAGCTGTGAGGTTCCTTCTACAGCCCATTGGTAGTGTGTTTTACAACTTCTGGGCACATATATGGCTGTGGATGGTCAGGAAGATGATTTCTGCTTAAGCTGTATAATTCTGGTTAATAGAAATAATACTAGAATATTTTTCAAAACTGACACAGGAAAGTAACAGTATTCTCAGTCACAAAGACAGTCTTTTACATGTTTAGCTAGACTTCAGATCAAATTCAAAACAGACTAGCTGCCCCTGCAGAGAATACACAAATACAAATTTCCAGGTGTTTATTGTTGTATCAAGGTCAAACTTGAAGCAACTTTGGTAGATATAACCCGCTGCAGTAATGAACTTTCTGCATGTACTCCCAACCCCAGGTTCAGCCAACTAACCGTTTTTTGTTAAATCCTGAATTTCAATGTCACTTTCTGTCTGGGAAAGAGCTACATGCACGGCCAAGCAGTACTCACTGGATGGTCAGCACAACCTTCCTAACCTGAGAGAAACTGTGTGACTTATCACGTGTTATAAGAATGGGTCAGACCCTAAAGAGGTAACATATAATTATCTAAATTTGGCTGCTGTAGTTCATGTGTCGAGTGAGGGGTGTAGCTGAATGGGCAGAGAGAAAAGTGTGAGAGATGAAGAGGAAGTGTGAGAGAGTGTAGGAGATAAAAGAGAAGTGTGAGAGTAAGATGAGAGAGTGAGTGAGAGAGTGAAGAGTGAATGAGTGATGCAGTAGTGTGCGAAGGAATGTAATAGAGTAGAGAGAAGAAATGTGTATAGAAGAGAGATGTGGAGCTATATAAAAAAGAAATGTAACTGTATATAAGGGTGTGCAGGAAAGAGATGTATGTATGTAAAGAGATATATAGCTATATGTAAAGAGATGTAGCTGTATGGAGACAGAGAGTTTTTTTTTTTTTTAAGATGAAGTAATAGAGAAAGTTACCATCAGAAAGCATGTGTTTCCTTACTTTTCCCCTCAGATAGAAAAAGTCTAATCCTTGCTGCATTTGTGGTTTTTTTTTTTTTTTTTTTTTTGCATATCCTGGGCTGCTGGAGGCTGGCCCTCCAGTTAGGGAGAGTTTGAAACTACTCTCCTTATACTGAGAACAGGAATGAAAGATCATTTACTGAGTGTATTCAGGGTGCCACTCAATTCTCACATTGACATCTTTGTCATGGCTACTTCATTGGTGGGGCCATGAGTGAATTCCAAAGAATTTAAATCAATGGTCAAGATCACAAAGCTATGTAGAGGCAAAACTGGGGTTGAAAACACACCCCCGTGTCCAGAATTTAAGAACTTTCCTTAACCTTTAGTATAACCTCCATTGCTATGACAGTTTCTCAAATTACTACACGTGATTGGTTAAACTAGTTATTTACTTAACCACTAGCAATTTTACTTTGAAATTCATAATACAGCCTTTTTCACTTTTAAGAAAAATTGATATTTATTAACAAAAATTGGTGTTAATATTTCATGAACAACAAGAGTTGTCAGAGATAAATATTGAAACCAAGTGTAACTTTTACTGTGGCATTATACATGTAGTGAATAAGCTTTATTTCTTGTAATTATTTTGGTCAGAGCTCTCTATTATGTGAGACACGGCAATATCTGCATACATTAGATGTCTGGAAGGGAGATGTGGAGGCTGCGATCCTTACGTTTGGCTTAAGTGTTAGGGAAAGGACATTTTACATTTTAATGACTACTCTTACCCTCAAACTCTAATATACAGGAAGTGGAAAATAAAAACTTTAAATGTTAAGTATAAGAAGTTCAGGGCAAATTTTCAGAGGAAAAATCCCACTGTAGAGAACTGACTCTCTGTTTTTGGGATAACATCTATTTACCAATTTGCTACTTTACAAGGTGAGGGCTTCTGGGTAAGCTAATTCAGAATGTCTTGGGAAAGTTCATGAGTGAGTTAGGTGTACTATGATTAACAATCCTAGCAGATTCTCTACATTATACCAAATATGAGAAATTTGTTCTATACCACTCATATGGCTTATAAAGTTATATTAGGTCATTATGTGGCATGCCTTTGAAGCTCTAACATTCTGAACAAGAGAACTGTGTATTATTCTTTGTCTGTTTTGACACCCACATGCTCTGATTATGGAAAGCCACAGTGTGACCTTGTTCCATGCAGAACTCAAGTACTCAATGCCTGTTTGTCCTCCCTGTCTCAGACTCCTTGGGGAAAGCTCAACCAGGAACTACCCAGGCGTCCCCCACATCCTGGCTGCTGCCCTCCACATACACCAGAATGAACTGTAATGGTTGAGTGCCTCAGCACAGGGAGCATAGCTGTCTTAGCCTCTCACAATTGTTGCTTTATGGATAATGGTGGTGATCCCTATAGGGATGTCCCTATAGGGATGCTGGCTCACTTTCCCCATTGGGTTGTATAACCCAGCCAACTACATAGAACCCTTAAACCTAGACTATCTGTCAGGAATGACAGCCAACATTCCTGAGACATTTGGAGCAGCCATCATGCCAGACCTGTTTCTTGAGGCTCCAGGAGTGGTTAGTCTCCAGTCTCCCTGCTTGTGGCTTTGGACAACACACTCTCCCATCTGTCAGCCCAGCCCTAGTTATGAAATACGTTCTCCCACAGGGGAAGCCCTTCTAGGATTCCCTCACATTCCAATATCATATTTTAATTGTGCCATTTTTTATTGTTCATGTTCTTTTCTTCCATTATTCTTCCAAATTGCTGCTATATTATTTTTCATTTAGTTTTATTATTTTTTTGAAAATTCTATGCACTAGTACTAAAATTATACCATTTCCCAGCCTCCTCACTGTCTCCAATACTTCCCAGTACCCTTCCCACTCCTTCTCATGTTAATGAGCTCTTATTTAACTGTCACTCTTCATACACAAGAAAACCTATTCAGCCTGTTTACTCTTACTTATAGGAGCATGTATGTGTTTAAGGTGTGAAATTACATAGCTCTTAATACCCTTTCAGGGTGTCTCCCTGGAAAAAAAATTAATTCCCTTTCTCCCAGAAGCCATTGATTACCCACAGCTCTTCTTCTAGAGGTGAAGCTTTGCAAAATTCCTCATCCACGTGGGCAGATCAACTGGTGTTGTAGTTATTCAGGTTTTGGTCATTTGTTGAGTTTCCTAGATGGGTAACAATTCCTAGATGACTAGAAGACACTATAGTACAGAAAAGTCCTGATCCTCTGGCTTTCATAACCTTTCCATGTGTTTTTCCTCAGTAGTGCCTCGGCCTTGTGTGTAGGGGTTGAATTACAGATGTGTGAGTTGGACCTGGACGCCTCATCACTATTTGTTCTCTGCATTTTGACCACTAATTGTGGATCTCTGTAGTAGTCTCCACAGGCTACACAAGGGAGCTTCTTTTTGTTGAGTAGCAAATGGTCAGTCCTGAAAACGTGCTTATGGGTAACTTTATACGGACCGAAAAGGTTATATTTAGGAATATATAGGCACATACAAGTACATATATACATATAATAACAATTATTGAAAAAAAGAGGCCATGGATTTGAAAGAGAGCGAGGAATGTTATATGGGAATATTTGAAGGGAGTATAGGGAAGAAAGAAACGTAATTATCATTACATTACCATCTTGCGAGTAAACAAACTCAGCAACAGAGAAACTCCTTTGATGAGGATGGGAGCTATATTTACCTGTGTACAGAGGGATAATACTTAGAATACAGTTAGAAATTATATTGGTTTAGGAAAAATGCAGTAGAAAGCTCTTTTCTGGGGTCTATGACCTCTCCAGTCAAAGGTAGTTGGCTAGGCTTCTAGTACCAGGCATGAATTCTCTCCTATTGAGCAGGCCTTTGGTCAAATTAGAAAGCTGTTGTTATTCCCAAGATAAAATTGCAGCTAATTCTTCACTGGGATGTCTTGCTGGGCCAGTCCTTGTTATGGTTCACAGGCTTGACAGCTGGGTTGGCCTCTTTCCCTTGGCAGCTAGCATAGCACCTTCTTATACTAAGAAAGCCGACAGTCCTCAAGGAGATGGCTTCTGTGTCAGTTTCTGCTGGTTCCTCCAAGTCCTGTGTTTGATGCCTGCTGTGGTGCTCTCAGCAATAGGGTTTTATCTTCATGTTCCGAGAAATAACAAAGTCTTGTATTGTTATCAGTGGCAATAGTCTATGTTGTTTTGGTAGTCTCTTGGGCATCTCTGAATGACTCAAAGCAATATTTCTCATGACTTAGCATTGGGATTGCTGTGAGTCTATGGTTAGTTGGCAGCGGTAGTGGGGGATTAACACTCCATCCATACGTATATAGGCATGATATGCATGTATATATATTATGTATGTGTTTTTATATAAGCTTACAAAAAACACTGTTTTTCTATTGCTTTTTCAAACTCTGGGAGTGCTGTTTATTTTCTTTCTGCCTCTCCTTCTGCACTGACATTCTGTCCCCCCCCCCTGCAAGTTAAAGCCTCACTCCCATCTTCTCCTTTCCCCTTTCATGGCAGCTGTACCCTAATATCTCCTTCTCTAGACCTCCCTTCTCCCTCCTCAGACCATGGTCCCCATGGTCCCTTTCTGTTTTCCTGGCTTTGGGGGTTACTTCAGATCACGTACTTAAATCTGCAAATTCAAAGCTGGGATGTGCAAATAAGCGAGGCTGTCTAAATACTACATTATTAGTCTGAGTTGTTCCGAGTTCTCTCTCTCCAGACTTGCCGGAGGGTGGATTTGGTTACTCTCCTGTAGCTTTAGGTTAAAATATTAACCACGGACATCATCAACACCCGGCACATTTCAAAAATGAATTCTAAAATTAACATAAATGTTTAATAGAGAGACCCAAATACGTTTTTTTATTCAACTTTGAATCTAGACATGCCTTTTAGATTGAATCAGAGCATAAGAGCTTATGGTGCAAAGATTGCATAATGTTAAAGTATTATGGGATAGTTTGTAATGAACTTCATTTATACGTTATATAATCAGGTCACACTAAGAGACATTATGGGAAAATCCCCAAACAACTCATCACTGACTTTTTATTGCTCTGAATCTGGTGACAATTATGTAGTTCAGCAAACAAAGTGATACCAGTGTAATAAAACACAAGGACTTTCCCCCTATATTAGAGGATACTTATTGAGAAATGTTCTGTTCATCAAACTAGAGATTTTATGAATACAAGTTGGATTTGGCATTTGGGCTAAGACACTAGCAAGTTGAGAATAAAGATCTTTTCTCTTGTGAAATTTTGTGCCCTAGGTGCATCTTCATTTTATTGTATCTCTCTATTCTCCTTTTCCCTTAGTCATTTCTATGTATTGCAAATACTTGTAGATACTTTCGTAATGTTCACATATTATTAGAACCTATATCCTGTCTTTGAATATGGCCATGTAAAGCAAATTAAATAAATGACTGAATGTTATGGTATTTTCAAATCAAAGTAGCAAACAGTAATTTTAGGGGAGTTTTTAGTTATTCACCATTAATTTAAATGCATTTTTAAATGAAAAATATGTAATACATTAGCAATGATCCAATATAGCTATTCAATAGTGTTCACTTCCTTCATCCATTACAATTTTACTGTTAGAGAACTTTTGTCATCTGTTTTTTTATGTGCTTTCAAGGATGTAATGGGATAGCCCTCTTAAAATCATGATCAGATTTTTAAAAATTCACTTATGATCAAGAATAGCTTGATTGTCTAGACTCTGATAATACATACTCAATACATAATTTATAGCTACATTCCCCTGCTTCTTTCTGAAGACTCTGGGCATTTGATTAGAAAGATTTCTCCTAGATTCTTGTAAACAGCCTCTCTCCTCCCAGATGAGGGTGCTCTCATAAGGGGAAGGTGGAGGTTACATTTAAACAATTTTAATGTAGGAGAAAATGTATAAGGGAAGCTGTACTGTGTAGGTGCATACTGCAATAACGCAGTATTTGCATAGTTGACTGCAGCCCTTATTAAGCAAGATGCGGAATGCCAGGCTGCTCCACATAATGGATGTGGGCGAACAAGTCACATACTCCAAAGTAATGGAACACATTAATAAAGTTTTCACAGTAGGTGTCCTTCATGCAGACTGTGGTGACAAATATTCATGCCTTTACAAACTGCATGACATTACATTGTTTAGACCTCTGGGACTTGCCTGCCCACGCACTGTCTATCATCTATTTTCTGCCACGGTGCGTGTGCTTTGAGTGATCTCAACGGAAGGTCACAGCCAGTGAGGTTTCCTTACCAAACATTTTTTTTTTCCTGTCTGGGCTTTGAGTGATTTGTGTTTAAGGTTTATTGTACTTCATTTTAGTGAATGTTCCAAGGAGAGTCAGGGTAGGTCTTCGCACCAAAGTCTTCCATCAAATGTTTGCTCTGTTGCTCTTGTGGGTCCCCCAGTTCCTAGTTCAATAAATAATTGCAGAAACATCTCAGCAACAGGTTTATTGTCTTTAACCTTATGTTGTGCTACTTTTAAAGTTTTTGTTAAAAAATATAGCTTTTCTAAGATGTGGCTTTGATGTTATTGGCTGTAAGTGGATGGGCTGTGCTGCTACAATGCTCCTAGTAAAACTGCCCCTTCCTATATCCTGATCAAAGCTCTCACCTAGACTGTGTTATCAAAGTGAAGCTGGTGACTGATAGCTAACTGGTGCCTCAGCAGAGGTCATTATACAATGATCTCACTCCACAGAACAACCTTGGCTGTTTCCAGCTGAATAATAACACCAAATTATCTTTATCCCTCACTTTTACCCCCAAGCCAGTGTTTAACAATGAACCTTTACAGAGAGATGAAAACATCACCGGTCATCTCAGTTCTTAGTTATCCAATGGCGAAATTGAAGGAGTACATACATGAGAGAGGGCACTGTGCTTTTTCCAGAAGACACAAACCTATAATCTATCTAAGGCACACAATTACAGCAGCGTGACAGGGTAGTGGACATTAACAGCAACACCTGGGTAGTCTTTCATTCTTTGTAGTATAGTTTCCAGTGTGATATTTTTAGCATCTCACAAAGCTGCCATGCTGGGCACCTGTCCCTCCTACTTCACTATCCTTTGAGGAAGGTGGGTGCTGGTACAGCAACTGAATAGCAAGCCAGCTCCAGAGGGATGCGTCCCCTGCTTACCTACCTCCTATGCTGATAGGCAGAGCTTTGCTACCACATGCAATTCAACAGAGAAGTAGAGACAAATATGCTTATATCTTGGCCAGATTTGAAGTCTTTTGGCTGTGGAATAAATTTCATTTATGAGAAAGATAAGATGGGCAAGTCTTTGATGTGGCCCATGAGTTCTTATGTCTTTGAGGCTCTTCTTTATGTTAAGACAGGGAATCAGTGTGGCTTATGGCTAGACTGTAACACTTATGGAGAGATTCAAATATCTCAAAACATGAATTCTGAGTTAGAGGGTGTTATATATCTATATCTATATCTATCTATCTACCTACCTATCTATCTATCTATCTATCTATCTATCTATCTATCTATCTATCTATCTATCTACCTATCTATATTAGGCTTAAAACAAAAGCATCTTTCTTTTGAAATATTTTTATTCATTCAATTCAAGAAGTAGAGTTGTGGAGCGTAATCCCAATGGAGACATCTACAATATACTTCTGCACCCGAGGATCAGGGATCATTGCAGAAGAGGGGGGCAGAAAGATCGTAAGATCCAGAGATCAAGGAGATCGTTGTTTGATGATGTCTCCTAGAAACATCAGAATCTGTATCCATGAAATCTCACAAACATGACTGCTTAAACATGAGTTGAACAAGGATGGCAGCAATAGACACGTTAACATGGATGGAGGAAAGGCCAAGAAGCCCCAAGCCTACAATAAAAATCTATAGTTATGGAGAGAGCAAGAGAGATAGTCTTCCCAATGGAAAAGCCCTTCCCGTAACTGATTATAAGACACCAAGTGGTCAGCACACATACACAATTGAGCAACATTATACAGATGGAACATAGTTGTGTCCTTAGCAATAATATATACGTAAAACTATTAAGGAAAAAAGAGGCCATGAATTTGAAGGAGAGCAAGGGGCAAGGTATACATGGAAGGCCTTGGAAGGAGAAAAGGGAAGTGGGAAATGATCTCAAAAAATTAAAAATAAATAAATTAATTAATCTGAATTAAACAAATAGCATTGATGTGCATGTGATAGCCATGCACCTGGTGGTTAACTACTTAACTGTGAAACTACATTTGATCTGTAACAATTTTCTGTCAACTTGCTTGTATAAAAAATTTCTTATCAGTTGACATGGCTTATTTCTTAGGCAATTTAAAAAGCACTACATGTTATTAAAAATATATTCATGATTTCTTGTTCTTAACTGAAAATATTATTGCTGCGATGAATTTGTCTTTCACAGACACCTGCTCGGTCTTTTCCAGCACACTGTGCCCTGTTTAACACAGACATGGCTGGTGATCAATGCACTCACCTGTTAATTCAAGTGAACTCTAGGGTTATTTTTAATTCCGTGGCTCTGTGTCAATCCAGGGCTACCTCCCTTCCAGATCCATGGCCAGCACTACCTCTGCTGTATTTCTTATCGGAGAAGATTGACCCTCCACATCAGTCTTTCAGAGAAGTGTGTGTGTGTGTGTGTGTGTGTGTGTGTGTGTGTGTGTGTCCATGTGGCAACCAACAATTGTACAGGTTGTCTTCCTCAATCACTCTCTCCTTGTGTTTGGAGACAGGGTCCCCCACTGAATCTGGAGCTCACATATTAAGCTAGCCTGGCTGGGCAACAGGCCCCAGGGACAGCTGCTGTCACCGCCGCCACAGCACTTGGCTTTTACCTGGATCCTGTTTTTTACAGTGTGCTCTCACGCTTGCATGATAAGCACTTAAGTCACTGATCTAGCTCCCTAAGCCTTCGTTTTAAGGTTGGGTAGTGAGAGGTATGCCAGGCGATGGGAAGGAGGAAAGAAAGGAGGAGTACACTTTGTTTCTTGGCAGGTGTGATGCTGCCTTTGCCAGGCAGCTTCTGCTAGGCACTTGCTGTGCTTCCAGATCTTGCCTGTGGGTGTCATCTCTTAGTAACTTCTGATCCAACGCTTCTCCTGGCTCCTGGGACACAGGAAGCATCTTGCTGTTCCTCTTACACGGTCTGCTTCTCTGTTCTATATTTGTCTTTCAGCCCAACCAACACCATTTCAACTAATCCAGTTGCCTGGGTAGGCTATTGCTCTTCAAAAGAATCGGCCCTTCGGAGCACAGTGCTGGGCAGCTTCCTGTTGCTGTGGCTTTGAACCCTTGTAGCTTTCCTTCCAAAAGCATCCCTGTTCTAGCCTCCTTGAAGCTAACCATTAAGAACACTCTGAATTTGGGTCAGATGCTGAGACTGATGAGGCAGACAACAATAGAGTATGGAAAGTCTAGGTTATGTAAGGGAGACTGCTTGGAACAGCAGGGAAGATGTCTCGAGCACGTCCAATGTGACTTGGGAACAAAAGAGATGGAAGCTGGTTGGCTAAGTGATTGCATTTTTTTTTTTAAAGGCTGGTTTGGATGAGGGTCCTTGTGCATGAAGAGGGTCTTCCGTGGTTTTAATTTCACCAGCAGATCCAGAGGCAGGAGTGCTGTGGGATGTTCTATATGGCAAATGTGTTGCTCTGATTGGTCAATAAATAAGTCACTGATTGGCCAGTGGCCAGGCAGGAAGTATAGGCAGGACAAGGAGGAGAATAAAGCTGGGAAGAGGAAGGCTGAGTCAGAGAGACACTGCCAGCCGCCATGATGACAAGCAGCATGTGAAGATGCTGGTAAGCCACGAGCCATGTGACAAGGTATAGATTTATAGAAATGGGTTAATTTAAGCTGTAAGAACAGTTAGCAAGAAGCCTGCCAGGGCCATACAGTTTGTAACCAATATAAGTCTCTGTGTTTACTTGGTCCGGTCTGAGCAGCTGTGGGACTGGCAGGTGAGAGAGATTTGCTCTGACCGTGGGCCAGGCAGGAAAACTAGCTACACAGGAGCCTTCAGGTTTTTAATCAATCCTGAAGTTTCTCTGAAGGGAAGAGGGAACTGTGAGGTTTAACAGCTGACTGTGGACAAATGTCAAAAATGGAGTCAATTTCTTTATTCTACTTGACTGTGGTAGGTACTCAGTAAATGTTTGGTGACGAATAATTACACTTTTCATTAATGAATTACTTATGAGCCCTTCATATTACAGTGCTTGTGGCAACTCCGAAGGGATAGAACTTTTCTAATCTAATTTGCCCATACAAGTCTAGCTTTAGAGAAATCTAGAGGAATGCCATGCTAGGCAACAGTCCTTTAGGGAATAATCATGTAATTTTTAAACACAGTAATTTATCACCTGGATCTTTTTTTACTTGTTTACTAATTAATCAAGATAGAAATGGTGAAATTGCAAACTTTACTGTAATTAAGTCAGCATGAAATTCCCATTGAATTATTGTTAAATGGCGTTATTCATGGACGACTGAGGTTTTAAGTAAAGAGTGGCTAATTCAAAGATTAAAAAATACGATTGTTGCGTGTTTTAAGTTGTTTCAATGTGTCCAGTTATGAGGTTTGGATGAGGGCGTTTATGCATAAACAGATTTTGCAGTAAAGCAATTCATTTGCTATTTTCTGCTTGTATTCATTATGTAATTTGCCTGAAATCAAAGTGCCTTTCTTATATTTTTCATGGAAACTATGTTCCTATTATGAATATATGGTGACTTGATTAATTTCTTACTATAATGTGGAAACATATGTAATATTTACTTTACCTTGGAGATGATAAATTCACCACATCACGTTTCCTTCAGGAAATGTGTCTTTGGTTCTTGTCTGCTGTCCTTGGGCAAGCTGCTCAGCATGTGAGAACATGTAAGCTACACTTAAGCCTTACATAATCAGTAAACTAATTATTTATATTACATATTACAGTTATATGTTTATATTTATATAAAATTATTTGTTTATATTATTTTATATTCGTATTATCTGTATAATAATTACATGAAGTATACATGTAAATATACTTATATAAATATAGTACTTATAATTATATAATAAGTGTATTAATCAGTAAATTAAATATATGTTATATATAATATCAACATATTTCCTGTCTGCTTTTTTATTTCCTTTCTAATATATTTCAGCTGAATTTTACTTATTGTTTTTTATTTTATTTTTTTCAAGACAGGGTTTCTCTGTGTAGCTTTGGTGCCTTTCCTGAAACTCACTCTGTAGCCTAGGCTGGCCTGGAACTCACAGAGATCCGCCTGCCTCTGCCTCTTGAGTGCTGGGATTCAAGGTGTAGGCCACCATTGCCCGGCTATTTATAGGTTTATTAGAAGATGAAAATCTGGTATTTGCTTGCCTTTATTGAGGGTTAGCACTTCATGAGATTATTGTATTTAAAGAGTAAACAATGTTTAATGCTTTGTTAAACAGCTACTGATTACAAAATATCTGCAAATAATATTAACATTAAACAAAGTTTAAACAAAACTTAACTTTTCACATTAAAGTAGTTAGCAAACAGAAGCCTTTCTAGTTATCAATGAATTTCTCCATGGTATTTTTCTAATGTTGAGGATCTATATTTAGATATCTTCAGAGCATCATTTATTAATTCATTCATTTTTGCACTGATCCATTCGTATCTGTAGCAGATTAAACCAATGATCTGTATTAAACAATGCATAAAGATATAATATGCACCCATTCACACCATATGTAACAACTACCTGGTGTGTAGAAGGAATCCTACCTGTCAATTGATTGTAATGTACTTGTGGTAAAGAAGAACTGATGCTGACATTTTCCCCTAATGGGCATCTACCAAAGAGACCCTGTGTTTAACTTCTAATATTTAGATTCTTATATTGCTCGGGTCTAATGCAAGTGAATTCTGCAGTTCTAGGTGGTTCATTTTGCTATGATGTTGCTTTGTCCTAAATAGTTGGATGACTCCTGGCACTGTAGTTTGCTGAAGAATTTCCAAAGCACACAGTGTAATTATTTCTTAAAATGATACAGTTTTTAAAAAAAGGGAACAGGGATACCCTGTCTTTATCATTTGGTTTCCTACATGATAGCTATATTATCCTTTACACTTGGGGTGTTTGCTAGAAGATTCTCTGGCACCCTCACTTATTAATGAATTTCTAAATCTTTAAGGAACCACGATGTTCATAAAACACTCTTGAGTGTTACCAGAATGCAAACTCTGATTTCCCCTGAGGGACTTTAACCACCAAGTAAAGAGACTATCTGACTACAGTACTTAACAGGGTAGTTAGAAAAAAAAAAAAAAAAAAAACAGATGAAGCCATGTATGTGGAAATTAGTTGGTAAATTATCATACAAACTAATGGTTGATGAGTGCCACATTCTGAAGTGGACTCTCAGATAACTGTCACACAGGTGAGATTTCTTCCCTAGTCTTTTGATGTCACTGTATCACACCGGTCAATAGATTTTTTTTCCATCAAGTTTCATTTTGAGGAACTGGAAGAGAGGACATTTGACTTACCAAGATTAGTTAATTGCTGTCTAATTTAAAGGTTTGTTGAGCAAACCTTACTATTAGTAAAGAAAAAAAAATGAATGAGAACCAAGCTACCAAACACCAGATACTTCAAGTCAAATTGATCTTTTCTTTGGGGTGAAATATGTAGGATTTCACAATGAATTTTAAGTACTTATCTCTTCTGTGCAAATTTAACTGTTTTATTTAATAAAATGCATGAGATATATTCTGATTGCTAGCTATTCTAAAGGTAGAAAGGATTTTACTGTTTTAAAGTTTTCTTAATCAAGAAATTAATTATTATTAATTAAGATAGAAATGATGAAATATTGATGAATAGAGTAGGATTGACTTTTTCCACTTATTCTAGAGAATGATTGATATTCTAGATCATATGTGGTATGGTCTTTAAACAAAACTTCCAAAACTACCTTTTGGAACTTTTGTAAAAAAAAAAATGCTCTCTTTTATTTGAATAGCCATTTCAAATTGTGCCATTTTCCTGGCTTTGCTCTGTCTGGAGTTTTGCTTATGTCTGCTGTTTGCCAGTTGGTAAGGCAAGCCGAGGGTGAAGGAGCACAGGGTCAACATGAAATGTCTTTGAGATGTGCATATTTCTATAGATTATATAGAAGAGTATGGGATTGCAAAAATAAAAAAGAACAAGATATTTAGAAACAGACATACAGCAAATGAAACAAATGTGAATAAATATGCTGATTAATTTAGATTATCTATTTATTGGACTAAGAAGCTCATAGAGCATTATAAAGACACAGCTTGGTGTGCCTTTGAATGTATTTACAGAGAAAAGTAATTTAAGGGTAATGCCCACCCTCCAAGTGGGTGGTACCATCCAGTGGGATGAGGACCCAGAATGAATAAACAGGAAGAGCAAACACTGTCATTGTCCATTCTTTGCTTCTTTATATGTGAAGACGTGAGCAAGCATCCTCCTTCTTCTGCCCACATGGCCAAGAGTGTTCCCTACACCACACTAGACAAAGTAAACCATTTCTTCCTTAAGTTGCTATTTTCCGGGCATTGGACCAGAGAAATCTGAAAAATAACTAATACAATATCCTTGCCATTTAAAGCTGGCAATTGTTGAAAAATACTAAAAACTCAACTACTAGGAGTCAAGGGGGTCAAGGATCACAAAAACAAGGCTCACAGAATGAACTAACCAGGGATCATTGGGGTTCACAGAGATTGAACTGACACTCAGGGAATCTGTATGGGTCTGACCTAGGTCCTCTGTATATATGTTAGGGTTGTGTAGCTTGGTCATCTTGTAGGAATCCTAACAGTGACAATGGAGATGTCTTTGACTCTTTTATCTGCTTTTGGGACCCTTCCCTCCTACTGGGTTGCCTCATCTAGCCTTGATATGAGGAGATGTGCCTAGTCTTATTGTAACTTGTTATGCTGTGTTTGGTTGCTATCCCTGGGAGGCCTGCAGTTTTCTGAAGGGAAGGAAGAGGAGTGGATATGAGGAAGGGGGTGTGTATGGAGGGGGTTTGGAGAAGAGGACAGAGGGGAAACTTGTGGTCAGGATGTAATATATGAGAGAAGAAGAAACAACAACAGCAACTCTTAAAATAGAAAACTCACATTTAAGTCTACTTTTCACAATATGGAAAATGTAAATATGGACATTCCTAGGTCTAGTAAAGATGAAAAGAGATGGCACAAGGAAAAATGCTCTCTAAACTGAGATTCCAAATCAGTAGAAGGTGCTTCTGTTTTATGTGGACATATGGAATCAAGTTACAAAAGGCTTTCTCTCCTTCACAGCTAGGAACCTCATCTTATAGTCAGAGAGCAATACTGAGTTTCCACAGACAAGGAGAGAGAAACAGTGTTCTGTTCCAGCAAGTGAAGAGTGAGATCATATCTTTGAAACTGACATCTGTACTGAGTGCTCATTGAGGGTTCCGAATGGCAGGCGATTTAGAGGAGGAGGCATATTAGTTTTGTGTCAACTAACTCAAACCCACGTATCTCACTCCCCTGTAAGGGTGTCTTTGCAGAAGCAGATTTCTGGACAAGTGGGAATGCTGCAGCTATGTGAAGTACAACGTTCTTGGGTATGGGTGAGTGGGTGGATAGTGGAGGTTGTGTTAGTTAAGGTTATTCATCCTGAAAGAAAAATAAAATGTATTCATATTTGAATGGTCCGGATGCTATTTGGTCTGGCTATTTGTAATTTAAATAAACATATCTTATTAATAATACTCAGAAAAGAAAGCATAATTGTTGAATGCTGATATTATTCAGTTACTTAAAAAAACAGTGTTCTCCTACCTGAAAACACAGCATAGCTGTAAACTCACTGGCAAACATAAGGTATAAATTTTACATTATGATTAGTGAAAGTATACTAAATATATTACTTTTCTTGGCAAAGCGTCTCAAGACTCACTGGGAAGTTATAACTGTATTTATTTTATTTTCATGGTTGTCATCACACTTCGAGCAGCTGTGATAGTTTTCTGTTGGAACAACTCCATCCCAAAATTATTACTGTAAATTGAAGTCCTATTTTTCTGCCCCAAGTGTATTCTTAATATTAACAGTTGGTAATTAGTCTGTCCTTTAGAGAGACTGAATGGGTTTGAATGGCATCTTGTAGATTTAATCAGAACACTAAAGCTCACAATAAACTGTAACAGTTGTTGGTAGTGTTTCCATTTTTCTCATTTTTAAAGAAATCCTTAAATAGTATAAGAATAACTTAATTCATTCTTCCTTTCATTAATTTTTAACGACATCATTGTGTATAAACTTTTAGAACCATTAAAAACCTGGTCACTTATTGTTATAATATTTACCTGTTTTCACCCCATATATGGTGACAAGTTTGGCTACTTAGTGTCAATCAAGGTGGTTACACCCACTATTTATAGCATATTTTGGACTTAGACATCAGAAACTACCATAGCTACCATTTAAATAGCACTGTACTTGTAAACCTGGTCATTTTGTTTTCTTAAAGTCTCTAGATGTTTTCCTTTAATTTCCTGTGAATTCCTTTCCAGGCTTTCACAAGACTTCAAGTCACGTTTGCTATTGAGACAGATTATTTTTAAGACTGGGTTCATTTTGGTTAATGAGTGAATTCTGCTACTGAATCAAAGTACTCTAAACAATATAAGGCATTAGTGAATCTTTTTGTTAAATCATAGAACAACATTCTGTTTCAGGAGATAGTGGAAGGTTCTGAAAATCTGATGGATGGAGTAAAATACGGCAGCAAGTCCAATGGAAGTGGCATTGCAAGTGTGTGATGGGTGAGTAAAGTTTGAAGTACATGTTCTTATACATGAATTTAAAAGTTGAGTGAATTCTTTTCCTTATTTTTGCAACATAGAATATCAATTAGATTTTAGTTCACTTTGGATTCTCATTGATGTTATTGTTCACCTGCAGAAAGCATGCTACTTTTGGCAATTTCTTCATTTTGATAAATATTTTACATGCTTATCAGCTACAAAATTGATAAAGATTTATGAAAATGGGATAGACAAGCCATTTTAGGGCTTAATTTATAGCATATTAACACGTGAGAGTCTTAGAAGATTGCTTCATTAAAATATGTCTGAATGATTAACATACATACCATGCCAGAACCTTAGTAGGTCACTGAGATGTATTGGTCTGTGCTACAAGATTGGGAATATTTTCCATTTAGAACAATAGAATTTATGATAATACATTCTTCTGGAAGTCTTATTTGGGAAATTTTAGGCTAGTAAAAATAGAATTGAAATTGCCATTAAATTTACTGTATTCATGTGTGTGTTATCAAAATGGGTTTATTGATAGTAAAGTGATATGAGCTAAGAAGGCAATGTAGATTATAGATACACTGCTCCACTTATGCGTAACTATTTTATTATTAATTTATTTGGGTAGTAGCAACTTTTGGACACCAGCCACCTATAGTGATTTTGACACATTTGACCAATAAATATACTGAATACATCCAAACTTTCCAATGGTACAGCTGTTAACAGCAGTGGCTTTGCTGGTTAATCAGATGTTTGCCACTGGGGATTGCCCATGTGAATTGAATCTGACAGGGGTTTCTGCTTCACCTCAATGTAATGACATAAGTGTGTCACTTATTAGGGACTCTAGAAAAAAATGCACATGGCAGTCACCCTCAAGCAAGTAGAGCTTTTATTCAAGTATCATCCCATTATCCATTTGATAATAACTCATCCTTAAGTCAAATGATGATTCAAGAGAGAATGCAATGCTTTGCATACTTAATAATACATATTTTTATTTTATATGCTTAGTTTGAGCTATATGAATGTTAATGTCTAAGAACAGAGACTATATTACTTGAAAAACTGAGTTTGATTTGTTAGTATTTCCCAGAAGATGAAATGAAAACTTATTTGTAAGTAAAATGTGAACTGTAATTCCAGTTTTTCCTAGTCCTAGTGATATGATAGAAGAGAACCAGGGTTTAAATATACTCTAGATTCTTTGATCTATGTTATATATCATTTTGCTTTGTGTTTAGTTTTGTTTTTCTTTCTGAATCTATGTCCTTTAATTAACTGAAAGCATGTTTGGAATAAATGTACTTGTGACCTTCTTTATTGAGCCAGATTATGCTCCTGGTGTGGTGTATCTGATGCATTGATTTTCTGCCGCAGATTCCGAGGTTTTGTTGTGAGGACAATAGAAGCCGTGGGTTGGTGCTAGCCACAGGCTTCTCCAGTTCTTTCAGTGAGAGCTATCAGCTGCCAGAATATTGACTTCATTGGTTTCACAGCTGTCCTAGGGAAGAGAGTGCAATGAGAGGCTGGTGACGGTCCATTGTACTATAGCACAGTGGCCTTAGTAAAAGACAGCTGTCCACAGACAAGAGAAAATCGGTTAACGTCCTGTTAATAATATACAAATGGGAACAATTCTTTACAAATGTTGTTGAAAATATTTAAAAGTCTATGCTTATTTTAGAAAAAAAACTAATCTCAATTATTTTTATTGCTAAGGATTAGGAGTTACTTACCCAACACCTAAAATTTAAAAAGAAACCTAAATGAAACCCAGAATAGTGCAGAGAAAGTGAGTTTTATGTTCTCAGAATAGTATTGATGAAATAACGCATTTTTAAAATAGCTATACAATGGTATGAAGGAAATATCCCGTATAGCATTCTTTCTCTTTTCCATCAGTTAGATTGATTGCTTTTACTGACCTGCTAGTCTCCCCTGGGTCTGCACTATTCACAGACTAATCTTTATGCAGGCATAACTAGGTCACCTTAATTACCTGTGGAAATAAGGTATACTTGTGAAAGTTTCACAGTGATAATTACTCCAAAATGCCAAAATAGTGTATGCAAATGTAGGAGCAACATGCTAGAAATTTTTGTACAGACCACATCAATCAAACCATGTGGTTCATTCTTTCCAATTCTTTCACATTTTGCCACAACAGTTTTTAGCCATCATGAAACATGCTCCTTGCTAAGCAATACATTGAGCACATACCATCAAAAGCACTTGTTACTATTCTTTTCTTTTCTCTAAATTGTTTTGTAGTGCTTAAGAAATCAACAGACTATTGTAAAGGAACAAAAGACCACTAACCACATGCTTTGTTTCACCTTAGTTTATCTGAACTGGCCACATGGAATTCTTTCTAATCAGTGTATTTCCCTTGAAGATATCTCTGTAACTGTCATTTAGTCATAGACAGAAAGAGGAGGCTGGAGACTTCATGATCCTTTTAAAGGGCAAGGGAATGAAAAGGAGTAGCGTTTCTACTTCCATATGAATATTTAGAAAATATTTTAACCACCTATTTGCTAATGTCCTTGAAAGAAAAATTCATCTAGTGAAGATTTAAGAACTCTTGTAGAAGCCTGAAAAGGGGTAATATGGCAGAGACCACTGGAAAAGTAAATTGACCACATATAGAATTGAAAACTTCCTTGAATGTTTTGATGGCACAGTCTGTAGACATGACAGCTCATATCACAGGCCATTATTTTTAATAAGAACAGTCACATAAGGACTTTTCCATTGTTGCATGTCAGTAACTGAGTATTTAGCCAATTAAATCAGTATAATATACCTGAATGTGGTGATATATTATGTATCAAATAAAGCTTGCCTGAGGTTCTGAGGACAGAGACAAGTACTAGATAAAATATAGAAGCCAGGCAGTGGTGCTACACACACCTTTAATCCTAGCATTCGGGAGGCAGAGGTCCTTCTGGATCTCTATGAATTCAAAGTCACTCTCGACTACATGAGATTGATTCAGTCTAGGAGAGAAACAGAGCCAGGCAGTGGTGGCACACACCTTTCATCCCAGTACTTGGGAGTCACATGCCTTTAATCCCAGATTTAGGAAGGAAGTGATATGGCTGGGTGGAGAAAGGTATGTAAAGGGTGAGGAGACAGGAACGCTGGAGGCTTTTTGAACAGAAGACTCAGAGGCTTGCACTCTGAGGATTCATGGAGATAGGATCTCACCTCCATTTGGCCTGAGGATTAGATAGTAGTAAGAAGTTTCTCTAGTGGCTTGATCCTTTGTCTCTCTGATCTTTCAGCATTTACCCCAATATCCGGCTCCAGGTTTTTTTTTATCATAAGACCTTAGAATTCAAGCAACACCTGAAATTTTCGTTTTCTTAAGTGAATTAGAAAAACATGAAAAAAAAAAACTTCAATTGATTTTCCTTATACCTAAAGAACCTGAGCCCAAATCGGATGTTTATTCTCAGTCTATGCTAGAACTGATGATAATTTACTTCTCCCTATGGAATAAACAGGGGCCCTTTGCTGCCTGCGGAAGGTTGTTCTGTCAAATGCAATCATCTGATTCTTAGGAACCTAACATGAAGTCAGGTTTGGAGGACCTGGACAATTTCTTGTGCGTGCTTTGCCGTTACTAGATTGTGTGTGAGGTGGATAGGCCAGCATCATGCACATCGTGCTATTCTGTGCTGTCTATGGAATAACGTCAAGAAATGAGCCTGCACGTATTCAGTTTAGGAACAACTTTGTTTTCAACTATTTCTCTTCTACAATTGATTAATCATGGACGTTAAACTCACAGAGAGGGAGAATAAGTTCTTTTCATTGAGAATGGCAACTTTTTTTGGGTGAGTCCAATGAAAACAACAGCTTGTGACATTTTTTGTTGGACTTTTGTATTGTACAAAGCTATACTTCCCCACACTCAACAAAGTGCCTTCTGCATATTAGCGTTACTCACGTTGTATTTCAGGCACTGTCTAAAAGTCTAACTCGTAAAAGCTAGACTAACTTCATTAGTTTATTAATTTTGCAGTATCCATGTATCTAGTGACTTACTGCGGGGTAACCTTCGCTAATCTAAGTTGCCATCTTAAGTGTTAACACTTGCCCCTGAAGAGACAGATGACAGTGGGCCGGACACCATCACTTGTAAGAAGTCACAGCCGATGCTAACATTTATCAAACTTTTGTTGTGTTATTCATTTAACCTGAGGAAGCTCAGACTATCATTGTAACCCTTTTCTATTAGCAATCTGAAACCCAGAGATAAGAAATGTGCTTGAGTTTGCAAGTTGGGACTAGAATGTGGCCTGAAGTCTCTGATTCTAAGGCTCACAAGTTTAGCCTCCAAAGCCAATGCCCTTCAGCAACCTTCAAGTGGTTCTCTAGTAATGCTCAGACAACGTATTTGCCTAAAAATTCAGAGGATGCCATTTTGGCCAAATTCTCTGAGAGATGAGGCCATTTGTACCATTCAGAGTGCTACCTCATTTTCTCTCCCTTATCCCCACCGTCAGATCCCACTCCCATTTTCTCCACCTTTCCCTACTATCAGACCCCACTGGAAACCTGAGTGCAGGCACACTGATGAAGTTATCAACTGTAAGTTTACTGAAGTCATTTGACTTCTTATCATACCAACAGAATCTGAATATTAGTCTTCCTGATTTTCCTGCTAGCTTCTAAAGTTCTGTGTTAGAAATTTAAGAAGGGCACAGGTGCCTCTACCCAGACCATGGGGTGGCTCACTTGAGTGTATTGCTTCTCTTAAATCCTGTTAAAGAAACCCATTTTTAGTGACACCATCTAATCATAGAATGTTATTTGACTCTTTTTATAGAATAGAAATTTGTTCATTAATTTTTCTACTACAATATTGCCTGGTATTTCTGTAGTGCTTTTCTCTACATTACTCCCTTGGAGCAGCTCAGCAACATTATGAGCCAGGAATTATTATCCCCATTTTACAGATGAGAGCTTTAAAGATGAGAGTGTTGACATGATTTGCCCAAGGTCATAAAACTAGTAAGTGGAACGCTTTTAACTGGATCAGCACTTCTTCGCTTTATCATGGCCGCTGCTTTCCACTTGCAAGAGTAGGATGTGATCAGCATTTTTACACCCATGGCTGCTTGTGAAAAATCTCAAACTATAATTCAGACACACTGAATCATAACCTAAAGTATTGGGATTTGAGTGTCTGTACTTTCCTTAAAAACCCCGTTAAAGGTGGAGAGCCAATATCCTGAACAATAAGCAGTTTTTGATTCATTAGAAACTGTTACTGTGACAGAGAATGTGAAACATGGTAACTAATCTCATAGACATTTAAAATATACACATAAATGGTGTTAAATTTTACTGTTTTGTTTTATTTTGTTGGACCATTTTGCCCAGCAAAGTTTTCATTTTGCAAAACTGAACCTTTTTTTTACCTTTAAACACTTATCTCCTTCCCCTTGCTGTTACATTATTTTAGAATAAATTTCCAACTCAGAGGGAAGTTAGAAGTGCAATGTGAAAATCTTTATTTCCCCCTTGATGTACTGGAGAGTAAATTGCAATCTATTTCCTGAAAATAAAAATATTTTTCTGTGTAACCACACTACAGCCATTCATGCCAGGAAATTAACACTGAAATATCACCACCATCAAATCCTCAGGCCCTGCTCAAGTTTCTCCAGTTCTCCTAGTGATGTCTATTAAAGTCCTAAGATCCAGTCAAAGATCGTACTATGCCATTAGTTGTCAAGTTACTTTCATTTCCTTCCACATTGACACAGTTCTTCTGGACTCTTCTGTCTTTCCTGCATGACCCTGATTCCAGGCAAGAGGGCAGGGCAGCTATCTGGCAGAATTCTCCCTAGACTTCAGTGATCTCTGTTCCTCTTTTGAGAATTGGGTTTTGCCCTGAATGTTCAGCTGTTTGCAATTTATGGCATCAAGTAGTTCACAATTTTGATTTGTTCCATTATTGGTTATGTTTGATCACAAATTAAAATGACATTTGCTAGTTTTCTTTTATTGTAAAGGGACACTCTATATTTTATTAATTGTCATTAATAAGTACTTGCCAGGAAGTCACTCAGGACTGAGTACTCATGCCATTTTTCAACCACTTTTTACATTTCCGATAGTATGCACTGTTTATTGACTAAAATTACTATGGATTTGGGACCTGCCAAGTAGTAATTTTATGGCTTTAAATTTCATCCCATTAGTACTGGCTGATAGTCTACCTTAAGGGAAACATGGCATTCTTCTTGATTGCATTTGTTTTCTTTGATTATATCTGTGGATTTTGCACTGCTGTTTAAAAAAGTGAAAAAATAAAATAAAAGTAGTAATTAACAAATAGATTCTGAGTTAAGACATGAATTAGTTCGGGAACACTATGCTTCTTTTTTCACTGAGATAATACTTCAGTCATCTTTTAGAATCTTAGACATGTCTGCTGTCCTGGCATTGTGAGACGACACTTTCCTATGAAATCTCTTCCTTTTCATAAAGAAGATATTTAAAAACCAAGGTGTGAGCTCCAAGTATACTTCTTACTTTAGGAAGGAGATGGGCCACTTCTAGGCCATATTTCTGGACACTTGTTTTATTTCTGAATCTTCATCTACACATTAAAAACCATATGTTCATACCAATATTTTTATTGCAATCTGTATATCTAGTCTCACTTTGCTTCAATGAGTGAAGTATTGTTTTTTTTAAAGAGTGATCTACATCTTTGAATACATCTACCTAGTATGATAATAGTCTGCGTGTAGCACCTCTTCTGCTACCTTTTTTACCTTTAAACACTTATCTCCTTCCCCTCACTGTTACATTATTTTAGAATAAATTTCCACAGCCCTTATAATGGTGGCTTTGTTAACTAGGTGTCTACCACCATCAATGCACCAGCATCCTCTGTCCCCCACATGAAGAACCACCCGTTTTTGTGTTCACATAATTAATGCCTTTGGGGCTAAAAAATTCTAGAAGAAATGAAAAAGTAAACATGGAGGGAGTGAAAAGAGGAATGATGGAACAGAGGGTAAAAAAAAAATGAACCTCTGTACATCATAAGAGCATGAGTCCTTGTGTGTGTCTGTGTGTGTGCTCCTGCATGTATGTGTGCAAGAGAGGAAAACAGAGATGCAATTTAGGTGTCTTCATCTATTGCAATCCACCTTAGGTTTTGGGATAGATTCTTTTACTGAAGCTTGGGCTCACCATTGTGGCTAAACTGGCTATCCAGCAAGACCCCAAGATCTGCCCATTCCCATTTCCCCAGCATTGGGTTTACAGATGCTCACTGCTACACCTGACTTTTATGTGGGTGATGAGGATCTGAACTCACATTCTTACACTTACACTGCACACATTTTACCCACTTCATCATCTCCCTGGGCATCCTGGGTCACTTTTTTTTATTGCTTGCAATGTCTAAGAAATTGACTTACAAGTATTTGTTGACTTATAAATACTATGTAAATGCAGAACAAATGAATGATTAAAGAACTCTGTATGGAGAAACACTTTATTTATATTAGTAGTGCCCCCAAAGTACAAACCTGTAAGTTAAGACAAATTATTTCTTTTTAATATCCTACTAAAAAGTGTTAGAGATTTAAGATATAAAAAATTTAGAGCAAATTGGTAAATGAGGAGAAAGTGACTATTATTGTCTGAAGATTCATAGACATCCTATGCTCATGCAAAGCGAAGATCTGGAATCTATACTCCCTCTCTTCCTGCTAGATTAAACAAGACAATAGGACTGTTATTCTTAACATGTAACATAATTTTGGAGAGGGATAGCTCAGAATTTTTAGCTTTATACTTCACTCAATAATTACTTGAGCTTATAAAACAACTTGGATACTTGAGTCAAAGTTATTCATCTGCAAAAAGTGTAAAAATTATTTTCAGTTTTGTGGAAATTAATCAGAAGTATTTTGAGCATTTCAAGGTGTTTTCCAAGTACACAATGCTTTGCTTTAGAGTCTAGTCATGTGTATATTAAACCTTTAAAAATTATCCATTATTATTCATTGGACTGTTCAGCTACTTTATAGTTGTGCATAATGGATGTAGTGGTCAAATTCTGTATTTTTGCCAATGGAATCCCTGTTCAGATGAATTGCATTCTGATAACTTACTTGAATCAAGAAGGTAGAACCACCACCATGAGTTGATTTGCCAAGAGATTTTCCATCAGTAATTCTGATCCAATATCTTATTATTATTACTTTGAGATTTTTATGATAATTTCAAATCTTGGACTTGGAAACCGTGTGATAAAATGAAAAAAAGTCTATTAAAATGTGCCTGAGGAACAGGTACAGAAAGCACAGATGTAGTGATGTCAAGAACAGAAGCTTCACACGAGTGCTCGTCCTGCATCACCCTGTATACTATGTGCAAATACAGGGTAATCTAATCCATGCTTTTAAATGCAAGCTTCTATCAGCTGTGCCAGGAAAGGAAAGGAGAGAATTCCCAAGCACTGAGATCTCTTGTTATTTAACCCAAATGCTGATTATAAAGATGTGTTCAGCTAGTGAAAAGTCAACAAACAGCATTTGAAATGCCATTGCATATTTATAAATTCTACCTCTTATTAACTAGCTTTAGGAAAAAAAACACATATCCATATTCCATAACACAGGGGCAAGTCTTCACTTGGCTGTACTTGCCTGTTTATGAGAATGCTATTTCCACTAAGGTGTGAAAAGTATGGTTAGTTGCTACATGTTTGAGATGAAAACATTTTGCAGAAGATATAACAGAACTTGTGAGTCATAATTAGGAGGTGTTTTAATGGAGCCAAGGACTCAGTACAATCTGCTTTGGATTTGGCAAGGTTACTTACCATCTTCACATTATCATGTCGATGCCTGCTTATCCTTGAAGAATTTCACTGTTGGGAACACAGCTTTAGCAAAGATGATCTAGTTTTCGGCAAATTCTTGTGGTTAAACAGAAGACATACATATCTAAGACTATTCTAATAATTGATATTAGTGTCGGATTTGATGAATTTATGATTGATAAGTGCATAGATTTGTGTTTTATGAGGACATAATTTGCCAAGTGCTTTTGCCTTGTCATTCTAGCCTACACGAGAGGGACTTTGCAAGGGTTCTTATAATCAGAGTGGATTTCTAATGCCAGTATTCTCTACATCTATTTTTATGTGAGGTATTTTTTTCTCCATTGAAACAATTCATGTTTCTGATGTTGGTGGTGGTGATAATTTTGTTTGTTCCTCCTTTTCATAGGTTATTTTTTTTTCAGGGACAAGGGTCACATCCTTATGGACCCTATCAGCTCTCATCCTAGTACTAAATACAAAGTGACATGTTTAACAGCCGCAATTATTCCATCCAGTTTTCTCTGGAACAATTTGAGCCTGAACTGGTGACTATGTTATGCCCGAAGGTATTGCTAAATATGGTTAATATTGAACTTTTCCTCATTTCTCTTTCTCTCTTGTGTACATATGTAAAATAAAACTGCACATAAAAACTGGGCAGCAGAATAGCTACTCATAAAAATAATTAAGGTGGGCATCTGGTTAAGACATGTGTTCAATTGTTTTGTTCAGCTTATTTAGAGCTCAGCATTTTCAACAATTCTGTAATTCTCTAGTGTGCATAAAGAAAACTCTAGTCATAATTGTTTACCTCTCCAAAAATAACTCATTATTATAACTTTTAGTGCTGATACTTTCTGATTAATCAGTTTATGAATCTCATGACCATTCTCAACTAAAGTTAAAGTTTGAGCTGTGTTTTCTACAGTTTAATTAGATCTGCATGAATATATGCACAGTTGAAATAGAATAGTTATTAAATATATGATAGTGATTTTTAAAATTTACCTATTAAATGTATAGGCATATATTATTGAAAATGCTTATTATGGTAGATACTCAGATATTACCAATATTTTGCTGATACATATATCAGCCATCATGGATCTGTTCTTAAGTGATATCTCTTGAGTAGTGAGTATATAGAAATGGCATGTATGCGTGGGTGTTATATTGTATGCTCTAATCTTGGGGTTACAATTTTATTTATTTTTTTATTAAAAATAGATCTTTTTGCATACAATATATCCTGTATCTAGTTTCCCCTCCCTTCATTCCTCTCAATTCCTTCCCACATCTCCCCCTCTCCTGATCCACTCACTTTCTGTCAGTCATTAGAAAAGAACAGGCTTCTAAGAGGTAACAAACATGGCAAAATAAAATATAGTAAAATGAAACAAAAACTTTCATACTGATGTTTGACACAGCAACCCCAAAGGAGGAAAGGAGTCCTAAGGACAGGCACTTGAAGAGTCAAAGACCCCTTTGTTCTCATAGTCAGGATTCCCACAAAAATACTAAGCTAATAGCTGTGATATATACTCAGAATATTCAGAGGATCTGGTGCAGACATGCATAGACCATGTGCTTGCTGCCTCAGTCTCTCTCCTTGCTTAGTTGATTCAGAGGATTGTGTTCTCTTGTCCTCCATCCCTTCTGGTTCTTACAGTCTTTCAGCCTTCTCTTCAACAGGATTTTCTTAGCTTTGAGGGGAGAAATTTGATGGAGACACCCATTTGAGACTCTCTCTTCACTGGTTGTGTCTTTGTCTGGTTGTGTGTCTCTGCTTCTGTTCCCATCTGCTTCAGGAGGAAACCTCTCTGATGATGGCTAGATTAGGTACTGATCTATGAATATAGCAACATATCATTATAAATAATTTTATTGGATTATTTATTCATTCATCCATTCATTCATTTTTGAGCAGCAGTGTTTGGTTTTACCCTAGGTCACATCTCCAGTTCTTGGTTACCCAAGAAGTGTCTGGTATGAGTTCCTTCTTCTGGAACAGGCCTTAAGTCAAATCAAATATTCTTTAGTTACTCCCACAAATTCTGTGCCACCATTGCCTTAGCATAATCTCAGACAGGACAGATTGTAGGCCAAAGGTTTTGTGGCAGTTGGTGTCTACTTTTCTCTTTTAGTAGCCTGCAGATTATCTTCCCATATCAAGGAGACTGGAATGCAGGGATGAAGACTCCATGTAGGCACCAGGTCAAATTCTCCATGTTCCACGAGTTGTGTGAATGTTTTCTTTGGCAGTGGGGCCTGTGGTCAGTTTGAGGAGGACAACGTTTGGTTTTACCTTCAGCCTTGGTTGTTTGTAATTTCCGTGGGGCCCTCTTGGCTAACAACTCAACAGAATCCAGCTCAGTACCTCCACAAGAAACCTTGCTCAACTGTAAGAGATGGCCAGTTGAGACTTTGTATCCCCCATTACTAGGAGTCCTCATTAGGTTCATTATCATAGATTCCAGCAAGATTGCATTGCAATATGTTTCCACACCACCCCAAAGTACCCTGAATTCCAGTGATCTCTCACCCACTCATTCCCTCCATCATGTCTCCTCCCAACACCTGACCCCTCCTGCTCCCATCCACACCTACTCATAGTCTACCAGTAAAATCAATTCCATTTCCCCTTCCCAGGGAGACACATGAATCTTCTCTACAGCCCTTCTTTTTATATAACCTTTCTAGGTCCACAGATTTAGCTCAGTTATTAGTTAATATCCAATTTACTAAATTCCACTTATAAGTGAATACATACCATATTTGTTTTTCTGTGTCTGGGTTACCTCACTCTGGATATTTTTTTGCTTGAAAATTCTTAACAGCTGAGCAATATTTCATTATATAAATGTACCTCATTTTGTCTATCCATTTTTCTATTGAGGGATATGTAGGTTGTTTCCAGTTTCTGGCTATTACAAATAAAGCAACTATGAACATAGTTGGGCAAGTGTCCTACAGTGGTATATCTGGGTCCTGAGGTAAAACAATTCCCAATTTTCTGAGAAACTTCCATGTTGTAGTGACTGTACAAGTTTATACTCCTATCAGCAATGGAGAGGTGTTCCCCTTTCTCCATATCCTCTCCAGCATGAGCTGTTACTTGAATTATTGATTTTAGCCATTCTGTCCAGTATAAGATGGAATCTCAAAGTAGTTTTGATTTGCATTTCCCTGAGGGCTAAGGATGTTGAACATTTATTTAAATATACCTCAGTTATTTGAGATTCCTCTATGGAGAATTCTGTTTAGATATGTTTCCCAGTTTTTAATTAGATTATTTGTTTCCTTTTTTTGATATCTAGTTTCTTGAGTTCTTTACATGTTTTAGATATTAGTCTTCTATCCGGTTTAGAGTTGGTAAAAATCTTTTCTATTCTGTGGGCTGCCACTTCGACTGTGTTGTTTGCCTTATAGAAGCTTTTCAGTTGCAAAAAGTCCCGTTTACTAGTTGTTGATCTTAGCGCCTACGCAATTGGTGTTCTGTTCAAAGTCGTCTCCTGTGCTAATACTTTCAAGGCTATTCCCCACTTCCTCTCCTAGCAGGATAGTGTATCTGGTTTTATGATGAGGTCTTTGATATACTTGGATTTGACTTTTTGCATGGTGATAAATATGAATCTATTTGCATTCTTCTACACACAGACACACAATTTGACCAGAACAATTTGTTCGAGATGCTGTCCTTTTTGCAACGTATATTTCTGGCTTTTTTTTTTTTTATCAAAAATCAAATGTTCAATTTGATTGCATTGATTAATGTCTATTTTTTTTGTCAATACCATGCATTTTTTATTTCTATAGCTGTGTAGTACAACTTAAAATCAGGGATAGTGAAAGGTGTTGATTCCCTTATTATTTTCTTACTCTGCTTATCATTTATATATAGGAGCGCTACTGATTTTTTGAGTTAATCTTGTAATTAGCTGCTTCTCTGACAGTGTTTATTAGCTGTAGAAGTTCTCCAGTAGACTTTTTAGAGTCACTGATGTATACTATCATCTGCAATAGTAATAATTTGACGTCTTCCTTTCCAAATTGTATTCTCTTGATCTCCTTTAGCTGTCTTATTGCTCCAGCTAAAACTTCAAGGACTGTATTGAATAGATATGGAGATAGTGAACAACCTTGTCTTGTTCCTGATTTTAGTGGGATTGCACTGAGTTTTCTCCATTTAATTTGATGTTAGTTCTAGGTTTGTTGTAAATTGACTTTGTTATGTTTAGGTATGTCTCATATGTCTCTAATATGTCCAGAACTTTTATCATGAAGGGGTGTTGGATTTTATCAAAGCATTTTCACTATTTAATAGATGATCATGTGATTTAAAAAAAGTTTCTTTATGTGATGGTTTACATTTAATGATTTTCATATATTGAACCATCTTTACATCTCTGGGATGAAGCCTCCTTGATCATATTGGCTGATTTTTTTTTTAAAAAAATTTTTATTTTGCAATACAATTCAGTTCTACATATCAGCCACAGATTCCCTTGTTCTCCCCCTTCCTGCCTCCCTCACCTTCCCCCCAGCCCGCCCCCCATTCCAATCTCCTCCAGGGCAAAGCCTTCCCCACAGACTGAGATCAACCTGGTAGACTCAGTCCAGGTAGGTCCAGTCCCCTCCTCCCAGGCCGAGCCAAGGGACCCTGCATAGGCCCCAGGTTTCAAACAGCCGACTCATGCAATGAGCACAGGACCCGGTGCCACTGCCTGGATGTCTCCCAAACAGATCAGGCCAATCAACTGTCTCACCCACTCAGAGGGCCTGATCCAGTTGGTGACCCCTCAGCCATTGGTTCATATTTCATGTGTTTCTGTTCATTTGGCTATTTGTCCATGTGCTTTATCCAACCTTGGTCTCAACAATTCTCACTCATATAAACCCTCTTCATTCTCGTTAATTGGACTCCCAGAGATCCACCCGGGGCCTAGTCATGGATCTCTGCATCCAGATCCCTCAGTAGTTGGATGAGGTTTCTAGCACGACAGTTAGGGTGTTTGGCCATCCCATCACCAGAGTAGGTCAGTTTGGATTGTCTCTCGACCATTGCCAGCAGTCTGTTGTGGGGGTATCTTTGTGGATTTCTGTGGGCCTCTCTAGCACTTTGCTTCTTCCTATTCTCATGTGGTCTTCATTTACCATGGTCTCCTATTCCTTGTTCTCCCTCTCTGTTGTTGATCCAGCTGGGATCTCCCGCTCACCCAAGCTCTCTTTCCCTCGACCCTCGCCCTTGTTTGTTATTTATTAAACAGTTGCCAGATCTTTAGACATCTGTCTTTTGGGGCTACATTTTTGTTTCCTTCTATTTCCTTCCTTCTTCCCCTCTTTGCAGCCCTTTCCATTTGTGGCTTCCTTCTTGTTTCTCTACTGTTTACATTTTCCTCCCTTTACCTTTTTTCTTCTTGTCTTTGTACTTTCATCGTCATGTGTATTACATCCACAAATGTTGTAAATCCAAATGTACTGTATAGTTTTTTGCAGCCTGAGAGACCAGCTCCAGGACTACACCCAGGGTTGCAGAAAAGAATGCTTTTCAGAGTAGCAGGACTTAGAAAATTTTCTTATTTATCTGAGGGAACAAGACTTACACTTGTACTGACCGGACATTTGCTTTATTTTGTCTCAAATTATTTTACTTCTTCTCTTCTTTGTTCTGCCGACCCTTATATCTCATCCCAATGAAAAGAAAAAAAAAGCTACATTTGAGGGTCAAAGTACATTCCTTGAGTGAATGATAAGGACCAGAGTCATTTACCATGGTAATGTGTAGGCAGGGACATGGTGTTTGGCACTTTCCCAGGCAGTGGCATTGAAAGTGTCCCATACTTTAAAAAAATATATATTTTTTATTCTGCTTGCAACCTCAGATCACAAGGAAGGGAATTTTTAACTCTTTATTCAAGGCTGTGTGGCCAGACCATCCTCTGTATGCCTAGCTAATTGTGAAAATTTTCTTCCAATTTGCTGGACATAAAACTATTTCTCTCTGTACTTGGTTAATTGATTAATTGTTATTTGGGACCTAAACAATAAACAGTTAGTTAGCTGACCCTTGAGTCTTGTATTAAGAATATAAGGTTAGAAGTTCACGCAGAGAGTTACTTGCTTGCAGAATTTGTGTAGGGTTTTAGTTGTTGGTCTGTGTTATCAGTCAGATTTTTAGCAAGTGGGGAAACTAGCACCAAAGTTGTTTTGAGTCTGACCTTGGTTCCACAATCAGACACCTGGGACTGTGTCCCTGTGCATTTTCTGTGGAGGTTTATCTTATAAAGTATTCAATCTAGTTAGAATTTGCTCTCATGCCCCAAATCAGCCAATTGCATTTAGCTTGCCTCAGAACTGAGAAGAAATTGCTATTTTCTTTATGTCAGTCTGAGCTGATGATAAAAATCAGGGCCTATGTGTCTTACAATCCTCATGGAACAATAGTTCTAATTATGTTCTAATAGTTCAAGTATATTTTCTACACATCAAAATTATACAGCTTAATGATGATTCACCTTTAGACAGTCCACAGATATAAGTGCCCATAAGACTGAGATGTGATCATGAGATTACATGTATATATTATATGAGATTCAATATTACAGTGCCTGCATTGGGGAGATACCTCAGCCGTTTTTGCTCATAAGAAACTACAAACAGAAGCAAAAGTGTCCATAGGCAGTGGGGAAAATATCCAGAGTTGTTTTTAGAGAAGAAGTGTAATGGCACATGAGTCTGTGGTCCCATAAGCCTTGATTGACGGGGTTCCTCCATCAGAGAATTATTCATCTGGTGGGTTGACAGCTGAACTATCAATTGCCATCTGCTGTATATTCTTGCGGCCCTTGGTAAAGCCATTGCTACCAGCAGCTCTCAGCAATAATTACCCCACTTCATACACACATCCTAGATAATTAATTTTACCTACATTTAATATTTATAGTTAGCAACATTTCTTCCTTGAGATGTAACAGCTGATTTTACTTCCTCTTAGTCTGAGAAATTTATTTTATGATATCCTTCTTTTTCTTCTTCTTCTTTTTTTGTAAAACTGGTGTTGACATATTATACTTTTCCTTCCCTTGTTCTTGGTAAATGAATACTTCATATGCACATCGCTTTTGAATATCTACCACAAGTCTTTGCTCATTTCTGGATTTTCAATACTTGGAATTGTCATTCTACCACTTGGAGCCTTATAAGATTTGATAGAAATCAATATTTGCTTTTGCTTATATTCTCCTGCAAAAGGTAGGTCAATTTTCTTTAGATTTTTTCAAAAATATTCTTTGGTCTTTTATTTTCAGTGACTCATTTATTTTTCTAGGTGTCAATCTGTTTGACTTTAATCAAATGGATGGGCTAGAGAGATGAGTGAGTGGCTAAGAGTCCTGGATGCTCTTTCAAGGGACCTGGGTTCAGTTTCCAGCTTTCACATGTCAGCTTTTAACCATCTGTTACTCCAGTTCCAGAGGATCTGATAGCTTTCTATAGCCTCTGAGGGTATCAGGGTCACATGGACACAGACACATATGTAGACTAACACTCACACACATAAAATAATCTTTAAGAAATCAACTGGAAGCTGGTTGAATTGTTTGCATGTATTACTAAATATTTTTTTTTCTATGCAAACCTTGGTATATCTTAAACTACTACTTGCATATGTTTCTTGATGACTCCACTCTTCTCTTTTCTTCTAGAACTTTTATTACCATGTCATGGTACCATTGATACTTTTCTCTGGGTGTTTGGGTCTGTGCTCATGTTCCTTTAACTCTTTACTCACCATTCTTCATGTTTGTTCACTTCTGTTGCTTATTATCAAGTTCATGGGCCTGAGTTTTGTCTCTCCAAATTTGTTGTTGGGCCCATGAAGAAAGTTTACATCCCATTTCTTAGGTATTTTATTTCTAGAATTTTCAGTTGATCCTTTGTTAAAACAAGTTTTAATCTCTTGTGTTGAGTACCTATTTGTTATGTTCATTGTTGCTATGTTAATTCTTTCAATTTGATTTCTGTTGTTACTAGGATATATTTATATTAAAAACTTTAAAGGTGCCACGCCACTTAATCTGATTACCTGGAATTATTCAGAAAGGGTTTGTTCACTACATTTTCACTTCCTGTGTTTTGGTATTATATTTTCTTCTTTCTTTGCATGTCTCCTGTTTTGCAGTTACTCTTTTGATTAAGAGTTTTTTTCAGGAACTTATCAAGGTTACAACTGTAAAGTATATGATCATAATACTATGTTTATAATGATGACTTCTGTTCAAAATTTTCATTTGGTTTTATTTTTAAGCTGTGGTTCTCTGTCAGCATAGATTACAGAGCATAAATATTTGGTTAGAGTTTGCTCTCAAATAGGTCAAGTTAGTAAGACATCAACATTTACCAACAAATTTATTGTTCGCCAAGAAGTAGATACTACCTGTAGGTTTTACCTAAATCTGCCTTGTCTTAGGTTCTGTCAGTGTTTTTCTTGGGATTTCTGAGCAGTCATCTGTCTCTACTTGTTCTGTGAACTGGACACTTGTAAATGGTGACCATCAACCCTTCTTGCCTTGACATATGTGTAAGTCAAGTTTCTCCGATATGTGGTGAATAGAGCCCTTTACAGTTGTCTCACATCTCAGACCTCTGTCAGTTCCTCAACTGATCTACTCTGTCCCTTTTTTTGTTGATGACAGAGCCCAGGCTACAGGTCATAAGAAAATAGTCCTAGATAAGACTTCATAGATCTGCATTATTTTACGGAATGTTCTTTAATGTTCGCAAACAAATACTTTTGGGGCCACTTATAAAGTAAAAAGGTCATTGGGAAAATTCTAACCAGTGTTGGAGTGGCTTTTTGGCTAAGAGACTTATTAATTTCAGTCCGTCACACTGGAACTTGAGTGCTACTAAAACTTTTACATACCTTCTTATCTGTAAGACAATCTCATTTGCAAGTTACTATGTCTTGTGGATTCATTCATAAGTGTTTCCAGGAATAGAAATCATATGTTAGGATGTAGATTTGATCCAGTTTTCTCATCCATGCCATCTTGGTTAGTCTTTTGTCTGCATGACACTAGCTAGTCATCTGGGAAGAAGGAAACTCATTTGAGAAAATGCCTCCATTAGACTGGCCTATAGGCATATTTGTGCGGCAAAATCTTTTTTCATGATTGCTATGGTCAGGACCAACCCACCACAGGTTGTGCTTGTCATAGAGATATAGGTCTAGGTTGCATAAGAAAGCAGTTGAGTGAGCCATGAAGAGCAAGCCAGTAAGGAGTGCTCCTTCAGGGTCTCTACTTCAGTCCTTGGTCTAACTTCCCTCGATTATGAAGTGTAACGTGGAAATGTAAGCCAAATAAATTCTTTCCCCATGTGGTGTCTTGAATGACATTGGCTCCTGTAGCCTCCTATATTTGAATACTTGGTCCCCACATGGCAAAATTATTTGAAAATGATTAGGAAGTATGGCCTTGTTGGAGGAGGTGTGTCACTGGGGTCTGCTTTGAGGTTTCAAAAGCCCATGCTATTTCCAGTCTCTGTCTGTCTCTGCCTCTGCCCCATCGTGTGTGTGTGTGTGTGTGTGTGTGTGTGTGTGTGTGTGTGTTTCTGTCTACTGCTTATGGATAAGATGTAAGTGCTTAGCCACTGCTTGCCTGTCTGATGTTGCTGTCATGCTCCCCACCAGTGTGGGTCACTCTCTGAAACACGATCCTCCAAATTAAATGCTTCCTTTTGTAAATTGCTTGGTCTTAGTGTCTCTTCACAGCAATAGCAACATAACTAAGGCAATCCCCAAGTTGTTTTTTGTCCATGATGTCTATAACAACAGCAGAGAAACCTAGCTAGGACACTTGCCAAACCTAAGGCATTAAGTAAATTCAACTTGTTTTATCAACTTATTAGCTTTGAAGAGATGTAAATTATTGGTCATAAATGTCTATTATTTTAAGTTCCTTCTGCTATGTTAATAAATTCCCGCTTCTCTGCTAGCACATCAGCTTCTGAGGCTGCTGCTTCACATGCTTAGTTTGGCCTTGCTTTTCATACACAAATCTGTAGTGAACAAACATGGTCTTAGCTGTTGGTGACACATATTTATTGAGTTCCTGGTAATAAGTCTTCTTGTCCCTTTCCTCTGGACCTCTATCTTCATATTAACACATAATTTATTATTCTTTTAGTCTCTAGTTCTGCATTACAATGGCTTTTCTTTTTCATGAACAAATGGTTCCTATATAAAATTTCAGGTAATAATATCTTCACAAGAGAGCACCACAGATGATTATTCAGTAATAAGTGACAAGAAAATGATTCTGAGGTTCCTGAGTAGTAATAAATATCCGTTACTACCTCACCCTGATGGCTAGTTTCAATGGTCTGGAGGGAAAATGAGATGAGGGTAATAGCTTTTACTTCTGGAATACTCACTATATACCAGATGCAAGGCTTAGCTGCATGTCTAAATTAACTTAGCTAGCTCATAAGGACAAAATCTATGAAGTTGGTATTGTGAATATTCACATTCAAAAGTTATGAAATTGAAATGAAAGACAGAGATTTGGAGTCTGGATACAGAAAAGATTGGCACAATGTGTTTAGAATCATCTGAGCAGATATTGGCTGCATACAGCCTGGGTACCTCTGATATTCCTTCCAGCTCTGGCGCTGATCAAGCAAACATGAAATAAAATTAAAAAAATAGTCAGTCTATGTTTCATTCAGTGCAGTGGCTGCAATTTGTTTCTATTATTATCAATTTTATACAGGAAATGATAATACTTTTCACATACAAAATTTTTGATCATTCAGACGAGAATAAATCAAGGCTTAAGCTGGTCCTGGCTACATCTTTCCTCATGGAATCAGGGTATCCAGTCCCTTTTCATATGCATGCTTCTCTCATGATGAGAAGGCAGACACCGAAGGTCTTGAGACTATGCTAATATTCTGATGACAATGAAGGCAAACAGACTTCTGTTTTTTAGGAAGGATTTTGCAATCCAAAGTGTGGAACCCCCAGAAGTTAAGTGCCTACTGATATGACACAAATGTCATGGTCATTTGGAACTGTCCATTAATTCTTGTGAAGTATTCCTTTCAGGAAGCTGAGACTGATTCTCATCAATAAGACTTGAACAAACTTGCAATTTACGGTAAATACAAAGCTGAAGGAGAAGCTCACATACCACCCACAAGCAGCCATATCTATCCACATTATTCTCTCAGACAAGCACGTAGCTTTCTTCAGCACCTTAAATATAAGGAAAAGTAAAAGTCAAAGGCTGTAAGGATGAGTAAGATTATGCCAGATGGAAACAGATTTTCAAGATATTACAGTCACTAACTAGCTACCTAAGCTCTGTGGTTATTCTGATTGAAACACATTCCTAAAGCATAAAGACTAAATCCACATATGAGAGAAAACATGCAGTGTTCGTCCTTTTGTTTCTGGGTAACCTCATTCAGGATAATTGTTTTTAGCTCTATCCTTGTACCTGCAAATTTTATGATGTTAGTTTTCTTAATAATCTGAAAAATATTCTACTGTGTAAATGTACCACAATTTTATTATTCTTTCATTAGTTGATGGACATCTAAGTTAGTTTCAAATTCTGGCTCTTATGAGTAGAGCAGCAGTGAATATGTATGAGAAATTATTTCTGGAGTAGAATGTCAAGTCTTTTGGGTATATGTACAAGAGTAGTGTAGCTGAGTTGTGTGCCAGATCCATTTTCAGCGTTTTGAGGAATGTCTACACTAATTTCCATAGTTGGTGTCCAAGTTTACACTTAGACCAACTGTGAATAAGTATTCCCTTTACCCCACATTATTGTGAGCTTATGCTGTCATTTGTCTTTTTGATCTTGGCCATTCTGAGATAATATAAAACCACAAAGTAGTCTTAATTTATATTACCCTGATGATTTAGGATACTGAACAATTTTTTAAAAGTTTCTTAGCTATTAGTGTTCCATCTGATCAGAACTCGTGTCCAGTTCTGAACCCCATTTATTTTATATTTGGATGTTTTCTTGATGTTCTTTTTTGTTGTTCTTTATATTTTCTAGATATTAACCCTCTATCAGATGTATAAATAGTAAAGATCTTGCCCTTTCCCTGGGCGGCTGCTTTGCCTGAATGATGTTATCCTTTGCTGAACAGACACTTTTTAGCATCAAAAAGTTTCATTTATTAATTTTTAGTCTTAGTACCTTTGCTCTCAGTGTCCTCTTCAGAACGTTCTTGCCTGTGGGAATCAACTCAAGTCCATTTGCTTTTATCACTTCAGTCATATTCAGGGGATCTGGCCTTATGTTGAAGTCCTTGATCTATTTGAAGTTGTATTTTGTGCAGGGTGATAATATGGGTTTATTTGCATCCTTTTACATGCCGACATCTAGTTTGATTAGGGCTGTTTGAGGCAGGTTCTGTCTTTCCTTCCGGTGAATATTTTTTTCTTCTTTTTGACAATTCAGGTGTTCATAGAATAAAGAATTTTATCCGAATCTTTAGTTTTGTTCCGTTAATCAATATGTATTAAACATGGGTGTATAAGTATCTATGTGGTAGGATACAGTTTTTTGGGTTTATGTCCTTGAGTAGTGTACCTGGCCTGTATAATAGTTCTAATTTTATTTGTTTAAAAAGCCTTCACACTGACTTCATAGAATGTTTTAGCTTTCATTTACTCATGTCATGAAATTTTACAGTCAAAGACATCACTCTTAACTTTCACAACTGTAAGAGAAGGAACATATAAAATCATTTGTTATTGTCACCTATTGTGGAAGATAGCTTAACACCTCTTATCTTTCTTTCAATCATGGTATTTCAGAAGACTTCAATAGGGAGACATTTCCTTACTTTGGTTGTTGTAGCAATACATTATCATGGCTGTGACAATATTAAAGTCCAATGCTGAGCAGGCAGTTTGGGGCTTTAATTTATCTCTAAAAGAAAGATTTTGAAGTGAATGATCGTTGATGATCTGCATTACTCTTCTATTGCTGTGATAAAACACCATGACCAAGGCAACTTATAGAGAAAATAGTTTACTTTGGCTTAGAGTCCCAGAGTTTTAGAGTCTGTAATGGTGGCAGAGGCAGCAGGCTGGCATGGTACCTGTTGCGGGAGGCTGAGTCCACATCCTGAACAGCAAGCAGAAGCATCACAGGAGTCTGTAAACTCTCAAAGCCTGCATCAAGTGACTTACCTCCTCCAGCGAGATTGAATCTCCTAACTGTCTCCCCCACCGCCCCTAGCGCTATAGTGCCATGAATTGGGGACAAAGTTGTCAAATATATGAGCATACAGGGACACTCATTCAAATCACCACATGCTCATTCAACTTTTTAAAATTAAAGTGAATAAATTCACTCATTTTTCCAAACCATGATATATAAAAACTTAAGATATAAAACTTTCCAAACTTAATATATAAAAATAATGTTTTCAGGAAAACAATCCAATTGCCATTTATATTTTTTGATGAGTGTCTCTCTGCATGTGTGGGAACCTTGTACCCATCTGCTGTCATGGAGGCTAGAAGGGGATGTTGCATCCCCAGGACCCGGAATCACAGAGTGTGCAAGCTGCTGTATAGATACTAGGAACCAACGAGGGTCTTCTGCAAGAGCAGCCAGTGCTTTAAACTTCCGTGCTATCTCTTCAGACATCCAAATTTAGTTTTGATTTCTGTTATCTTTTATGCTCTAACTATGATTAAAAAGATAAAATAGTAGAAACTACTCACTCAAGTTCTGGAAAATATAGATATTTTGTAATAGCTTATTTCTTCTTCATAGAATTCATACTAGCCATCCATACCTTCCCAACTACACAAAGGTGGAAGCAGATAGTCTCTTCTCCATCATGAAGGGGTGACCTGTAAGAGACTTTACCTGGAGATAGATTAAAAGTCTATAAAGTAGTGGTAATGTCAGGTATCTTCAGTATCTGCAAACTGAATCAATGTGCCTGATCAGCATTACCCATGAGCTCGAACAAATATGTATCAATAAAGGACAAGATTCCCATCCACACCATCACTGCTGGCACTAAGATGATGTTTAATGAAACACTCCTGGGTAGAGATTGATGAAGAACAGATGGCAGCAGAACTCTCAAGGAGCTTTTGAACTACAACTGAAGAGGATAATTTCATGCAGAGAGCACAGAGGAAACACTTTAAAGACAAACAGAATCACAGTTTCAAGTAGTGCCCTCGAAATGCAGATGAATAGAAGACTTTGAAAATGGGATCATGTATTTGACCAAAGTATTAGGTTGGCTAGATCTAACCTAGCCCTGAGACTGAGAATGGGTTATAAGAATGTACTGGAATGACATGAGTTTAGACACATAAAGTAGACAACATGAATAATTTAAACTGCTGATCTTACGTTTTTTTGAAATAACTTTGAAAAAAAAAACCACTCTCTTCCAGAGAACACAAATTTTAATTATTATTATTACAATCACCATTTACAGCAAAAAACATATGAAGTTACTCATTACTAACAATTTCTTTAATGTATCATTAAAAATTTTAAATAACAATATTTCACCTAAGAACCATAGGCTATAAAACCCCCAGCACTAGACACAAAAAACCTCATTTCCAGTGATTGGTCAGGGTAGTGTAAGTGACTACCAAAACCATACAGACTATTGCTGGTGTTTTTTTTTTTTTTTTTTTTTTCTTCTTCTTCTTCTCAGAGGTCGAAGGTCAGCCCCTATTGCTGAAGATACTTTGAAATTAGGTGACAGGACTCAATTATTCAAGCTGGGTCTAACATGAAATTCTTCTTCATTCAGTGTAGATTCCACAGTTCCAGAAAATACTATGCAAGTTGTTAAGGGAGGGAAGCATTAGTAGCTGCAGTGTCCATGAACACAACAGTGACCAGCGTGGCAAGATATCCATACAGGTGTGTATGTGGCACTCATGTGTAGGTTGAGTCTAATTGGACTTAAGGCCCCTTGACAGGATGGAAATCATGCCTGGTATTAGAAACCTAGTCAACTACCCGAGTGAGACTAGTGAAAATGTGAATTTCAGAAGAGAATTTACTACTGCCTGCTTTCCATATGAGCATAATTCTTCCCTTCATTTTAAATCTTATCCTTACACCCACAGACAAGTATAGCTACTACACTTCATTAAAGAAGTTTCTCTGCACAGCAAATGTAGACCATCACAAAAACCCATAACTGGGCATAATGTAGAGATCAATGAATCATGGGGAGCTCAGTCCCAGTGGATACATCTGTATTCCAGGACCTGGATGTATGGCTCAGGGAACATCACAGAAAGGGGTTGGAAAGATGGTAAGAACCAGAATACTCAGAAGTCTGCTGTGAAACAGTCTTTCCTAGAAATGGCTGTACAAACAAGACCTGGGCAATGGTAATATCAACAGACATGCTAATGTGGAAGGGGGCGGGTTGGAGGAGTCTAACTGTTCAACAAAGAACTAAAGGCAATTAATGACTGATGAGAGAGGGAGACTTAGCCTCTCCCAGGGATGATTCCCTAACTAATTATTCAATATGAAACAGTCAGTCCTGAAATCATATATGCCCAAACATCAAAAACATACTCAGCAGATTGTATTTAAATATTCATGCATATTTACACATGTATGCTACTTACGTATGCAACCATAATAATAAAAAGAGGACATAATTTTGAGAATGAGAGAAGACATTTGAGGTTTGAGGGAGGAGACTTGGGAATGTCTGGAGAGAGGGACGGGAAGGAAGAAAGTGAAGTAATTATATTTTAATTAAAATATAAGAGTTTAAAAGTTTCTAAATATTTTTCATCTGGAGATATTTTTAAAACTGACATTTTTGTAGCTCTAAGGAAATTAAATTATATAATTTAGTTAATTTAGAACACCTGTCTATAACATTTGCTTTAATTAACTATAATGTATCCATTATGAACTACAAGTTAAACTATATACTTATTATGCCTACTTTCATTTTATTAGAAATTCATTGTAGTAAATATTTTCTATATTTATCTTTATTGTATTCAAGAGGGAAATGAGGATAACTGAAAGTCAGGACTAAGTATAAAGTTATAACACTAGTCAGTGATAAATTTGGGTCAAAATCCTACACCTCTCTACCTCCCATAAAACGCATCTTCTAATATCTCATACAGTGTATGAAAATACCAATGTTGTGTTTGATGACTCCTTTATTAAAAAGTTCATTCGTGCACATTATCTAGTCGTGGATCTCTGTGTTAATCACCACCTACTACAAGAAGCTTCTTTGCTGAGGTTTAAACAATGCACTGATCTTGGGTGTAGAAATGTGTCATTAGCAGTCATTTAGCAGAGCAATAGTACTAGCTTGTTCCCTAGGTCTCATTCCTTTCTACTCTTATTTTCTTGGCCTCATTAACAGTATCAGATCTGGGTTTCATCATATGGAGCTTGCCTTAAATCAAATAAAAAAATGTGGCTAGTTGAAAGACTTTGGGATACTTATTCCTAAATGGGATGTCTTTATCACATCATTCTCTGAAGGCTCAGAGAGCTGTGTGGAGGAGGAGGAGGAAAGACTGTAAGAGCCAGAGGTGGTGTGCAACCCTGAGGATACAGTGTTTTCTCAACACAGCAGAGGTGATGCACATTGGAACTCAGAGTACTACGGCAGCATGAGCAAGACTTTACCGGCTCAAACCAGACAAAAACCTCAGCACTGAGAAAGGGAAGTGGAGACAAAGTCCCACTGGTGACCAGTAAGCTATTCATAATAATGGCTGGGAAGAGAAGACAGTTTTCTCCAATGGAGTGACCCTGGGTATGCCAACCACACTCGAGGACTGATACTCAAGAGTAGCTGGCTGACACAAAACGAACTCCATATATATATATATGTATGTATGTATTGTGTGAGTGTGTGTGTGCCTTTTTTTTTTTTTGTGACAGGGTTTCTCTGTGTAGCTTTGTGCCTTTCCTGGAACTCACTTGGTAGCCCAGGCTGACCTCGAACTCACAGAGATCCGCCTGGCTCTGCCTCCCGAGTGCTGGGATTAAAGGCGTGCGCCACCACCGCCTGGCATGGTTTAGTTTTTTAACAGAGAGAAGAATATGAAGTTGGATGGGTAGGGAGGGTGAGGGCTTAGGAGGAGTTCGAGTGGGGAAATAATATAAAAAATATTGCATTTAAATTAAAAAAAACACAAAATACTGTATTTTCTTGCATAGATTGAATTTTATGACAGTTTCATTAAAATATATCCTGCCATTCACTTTCTTTTCATTACTCTTGTCTTCCCTTTCCACTCTCAATAGTCCTTCTCTTCCAAGAGTTTCCCTTCTACTTTATATCATATCTATCTTAATCTATTATCTATATCTATGTGTCTATTATATCTATCTACCATTTATTTTAACTATATATGTATTTCTATCTCTGTGTATGAGTCTGTATATGTGTGTTTGTGTTTGTGTGTGTGTGTGTGTGTGTGTGTATACCTAGAATCTAGTTTCCATATATGGGAGAAATGTGATATTTGTGAGTTTGACTCTTTAAAAATTAATATTATGGTTAGGTTTTTAGTCATTATTAGTCAATACGTATTTAGTGAATCTGAGCAAATTTTGGCATCTTTAATACCTCCTGAGTTGATTCCTCAATCGCAATTTCAGGGCAGTTGATAAGAGCAATGTACATATTCCGAATTCCCTTGACCATCCAGTAAAAGGAAACCCTGTGAATTGGCTGCTTTGGGAAACAGGTGTCCACAGCAGCATGGACAATCTTCCACTCCTTGTGGAAGCTAGTGCTGTGAATGAAAGAACGAACTTGAGCCACTTATCCCTTGCTGGTGTCTGGATACACAGGCTCTACGCAAGTTCCCATCTGTATGAATTTCACAGTCCCAGTTTGAATAGGTTTTCTGCTGCTTGCATCTAAGTGGTATGAGTGGTAAAAATGAGGGTTGCTCTGATCAGTAGTTCTAGAAGGTATTTGATCACCTCAAACAGTGGAGGAGTGCGTATTCAGGTATATAATGGATTCTGACCCTTTTGCATATTGTAACCCAAGGCTGCTTGTTAAAAATGGTAGAAAGGCCGGGCGGTGGTGGCACATGCCTTTAATCGCAGCACTCGGGAGGCAGAGCCAGGCGGATCTCTGTGTGTTCGAGGCCAGCCTGGGCTACCAAGTGAGTTCCAGGAAAGGCGCAAAGCTACACAGAGAAACCCTGTCTCGAAAAACCAAAAAAAAAAAAAAAAAAAAAAAAAGGTAGAAAGATAAAAGAAATGCTTGCAGTCTCATTAATAAAGGAACATGCATTTAATTTTGCTAGGTAAACACTTTATTTCATACTTTATCAATCGGAGGGGTATTTACATTCTTTTTTTGGATTGATTGGTATAAGTTCTAAGTTGAATTTTTAATTGACTTATGAGATAACTAGACTAAATATATGTAACTGGAGAAAGAATCCAACACTATAAGTATAACGAATGAGAAGTCTATATGTCTGTGGACTAGAATCCTATCCTGTGGGAGCCCACAAAGGTTTCCTAGTGAGATCTGAGCTTGCTTTACACAGCAGGGCTGCATTAGGGGATGACTTGACCACGTGCATCACCAGGTGTCTGGAATGGTCTGCACTTGGCTGTGCTGGGGGGAGGTCTTTTGCTCCATCCTTGGCATTCCTTTAAAAAGCCCTTTAGTAGAGACAGAAAAGGCTGGCTGGTTTGGACCCAGGCCCTCCCGAGGCAATCCTGTGTTTTCTCTCTCTCTATATATATATCCTTATATCTACAAATTCCTCATTTCTCCCTGCTCAAGAGCACCCTGGGGGAATAAGAGGGAGCCAGTCTCCCTCACTATCCTAGACACATAGCAAGAGACATTCTAATTTTGGCATCTACTTACTTTATTTAGAAGTTTAAATATAGCGAAAACATACAGAATATTCTCAGGTGACATACACATGTGTGTGTTATACACTTCACTGTGTGTGACTCAGGTGATCTCTATGAACTGCAGAGTGATGTGCTGTTCAGACAATGCCTTCTAGATGCCCTCTTCAGTTTATGTTTTCCCAACATTGAATTCTTAGGAAAATAGGTGTGATTGAGTTTATCTTTACCAAGTAAATATAGAACATCACAAGTGTAAGCCTGAAGAATGAATGTCACTAAACAATATTTAATTTAAATTTGAAAACATAAAATATTTAGTGAAGCATTAATTTCATATGAACTTTTCTATTTTTTTAATTCCTAAGACATTCAGGGTGACTTGCTCCAATACAAGAGTAATATGGCAGTTTCCTTATCTATAAATCATTCACCAACACAGGCAACAAATGCAATATTAGAGACAAAGGTTAATTTTGACTTTCTGTACTTGGATCACGGGTTCAGTTCGAAGGTATGCACCTTCCAAGTACCAGTACTCAAAATACATGTAAAAATGCTGTGTTTGGTGAGACACACCTATATAGAATTTTTTACTTCCAAGTATATTAACAGATTTGATTATTTTTAATTAATAAACACCTATTACACTCTATTTCTGGATTTGAGAGTGTTTCAAAAGAATTCTAGCTTTTCATTATCTAATTTTATTTTTCTGTTTATATATTTCACTATAACATTTTACTGATTTTCCTGAAAATAGGCTAAGCATGAATGCAAAATTCTTTTCAGCATGAAGACCCAGTTTAGATAATTTATAATATTTCACATCACTGAGATACTCTATTTAACTTTGTATTAATTTAAAACAAATGCATGAGAACTATTACAAAGAGAATGCATTGTAACAAAATATGTAAACCTCTTATCTATCATTTTTTTTCTTTTCCTAAAACAAAATAAAGTTTACCCCTTTACTTTGAAATGAGGTAAAAATAGTTTCACTCATTTATTTAAGACAAAGGTTATTAGTAAATTAAAATAAATAAAATAAGCCCCATAATACAAAAGATTATTTTGTATGTATAAAAACAGTAAACAAGATGTAATTTTTAGATGACAAATATACCAGTTGTCCAGTTAAATTAGATTTTGAAGAATAAGTTGGAAAATATAATATTAGTTTAAAATCTGTTTGTTGCGACAGAATGCCAGAGCACCACTAAATCTCCTATTAGTGTTTTCCTAAAGTTTGGAACAAAGTTTTCCCTCTCAGGCATACGATGTTGCATTATGTAAAAGGGAGGTAGTAATGAATATAAGTATCAAGTGAATAAAGTACTTTCGGTGGCTGGAATACAACTTGTGCCTTGCTCTCCCTCAGCCCCCTCCACTCTCTGAAAATGTAGCCCAAGGCAATTCAATTTGTACTTGATCCTAGGTGATGACGCATTGCTCTGCATCCACAGGGGACGGTGGGGCTGCAGCAACGGGAGCTTCTCAGACAGCATTAGGCTAATCAGGCTTCCTTTTCCTTCCTGCCTAACGGGAAAGATGACACCTGCCTGCGTGGGCAGCTTCGAAGTGGTGAAATCTTTTTGCTTTCATGTGGTTACTCTGCATATTCTCTGGTGAATTAAATGAGGGGAATGCATTATAGTTTTAAACTTTGATGCCCCATTAAGATAAATATGCACCTAATGAGGCAAGAAATTACCAATACGGCTGCCCCTCTCCCTCTTCTCACTGGCAGGGAAGCTGCCTCCTCATGTCGGTCGTCTTCTGTGTTCTTCAACCACTGGCTATGAAATTTTGGCCAAGGATCACATTTAAACACATGTTTAGTATATTCCTAGTGTAAGCAATGAGTGCAGCTTCAATTAATAGGCAGGAAAGACTAGCCTGTCTTTTAATAATGAATGTAGTGGTAGTTTTTTTCCCCCTATTTGGATACAAACAGACAAAACCCAGTGGATATGATTTATAGGCCAAATGCTTTTGCGCCTGTCAGTGTTTTGTAATTCAAATAACTACCCTACAAATAAAGCTCACCAAAACATATAGAGTATTTCAAAAAAAACAAGCAATTTTTGTCACTTTAGTAACACTTGGGGTTTATGAAAAAATCTGTAACATAGCAATTTAGGGCAAGCTGAATTTAAAGTATGTCCTTGCTGCTTAGGTCAGGTGACAAAGGAATGAAGCAATTTCAGGGGACAACACGGAGAGCTGAAGCCAATTATATTCCTGTGTTATTCAGGAACATAGTTACCTGCCTGCACAGAGCCACAAACGCACCCACATTGTGATCTATGGTCACAGGAGGGAAGCTCAATTTTCTCACAAAGGAAATAGACTAACAAGAGGTTGACAGAGCAAAATGCTGTTAGAATGGAACAAATGAAGAATCTAATAAGTATGATGCAAATATTTTAACCAGTGTATTTTATAATGTGTTCTCAAGCAAAGGCTGAGCTTTAATGTAAAGAAATCATTGCAGGAAGCCTGGTATAAGCAGAGATTCTGAGCTAGGTTCCCTCTAAAGAGACCTCTTGCTATCAGTCGGTTTTCTTCTTCCTCTTCTTCCTCTTCTTCCTCCTCCCCCTCTCCTCCTCCTCCTCCTCCTCCTCCTCCTCCTCCTCCTCCTCCTCCTCCTCCTCCTTCTTCTTCTTCTTCTTCTCTTCTTCTTCTTCTTCTTCTTCTTCTTCTTCTTCTTCTTCTTCTTCTTCTTCTTCTTCTTCTTCTTTTTCTTCTTCTTCTTCATGTTTTTGCACAGTTAAGGCAACAGCAACAAGACAAAAACACAATATACGTAGTTGAGCAGAGCCCTACTTGCTCAGCGTCAGTAGGCTGAGGCAGAGGAATAGCAAATCCAAGACAAATACAATAAATTTAGTGAAAAACTTTCTCAAAATAAAAAAAGGTTTTAAAGCATAGTATAAATGTCTTGTTTATGGCTGAGGAATTAATAATTACCTATTTTCAGCGCCTTGTGCAGCCATTACTCTGCATTAAAGGCAGTTTACTGAAAAGAGACACATCTCTGATTAAGGCTCAGAGTAATAATTATATATGGGTGTAAACATATATTTAGGAGTCAGTTTGTTGCTAAATCAGTTTAGTTAAACAGAAAAATTAAGTTCTTTCCTATGACATCCCCCACTTCCCTATCAAGTACTTTTATGTAGGTTTACAATACTAGTTATTCATTCTTTTTTATGGAATGGGCATCAAATCCAGAGGTTAGCTGGTCACATCTGTAACAGTCATGGCAATGAAACATTCCAGAAAGAGTGGAAGAAAGATGGAAAAATTGAAGGTTGGGAGACAGGCTGTAAAGTACCGTCTGGGTAGGACACAGCCATTACAATCATGAGCTCCCAACAACTGTGGATGACTAAACTGATTGACACAAGGAATGCCCGATGTACAGCTAGGCTTGGATCGAGGAGGACCCCAAGAGCCCTGACTCATTATTTCCTACTGACAGAGGAGGAAAGAAATAAGAGTAGGTGAAGAAAGAAAGAGAGAGAGAGAGAGAGAGAGAGAGAGAGAGAGAGAGAGAGAGAGAGAGAGAGAGATCAAAGTTAATTAAAAAAAATAAAAATTGCTGATTATATAACTCAGTGCAGAGCAGTTGCCTAACTACTGCAATCCCTTAAGCTACACCTCTGAAGTCACTTCGATTAAGAAACAGTGAAACACACATGAAGAAATACATTGAAACCAGTGAGGTACTTTTGTTCCTTTAAGCAAACATTTATCTTCAGCTGTACAGGAATACATGTTTATTTATCTCAATGAGAACTAATGCAGAGACTTTTTTTAAAAAAAAGTCCCGTAAATAGCATACATTAAGTGTCCAAAGAAGAATGAATTCGTAATTCAGAATATGAGTTCATATTTTTTAGGATTATATCACAAAATGGCATATATTATACATAGTGAAAATCTTCATCTCATGGAATTATAACAGCATGACAATATAATAAACTCTATTCATGAAATTTTACAGTTAATAGTTTTCAAGACTTTTAAAGAATTCATGAAAAGCAATGTTTCAGAGTACAATTATAATAAAAATGTAGATGAGACGAAATCATGCATTTCCAGTGAAAATTAATGAGACAGAATTTATTAGTTTCTTAAATCAAATTTTCATGATCGTGTTTGTTGAATGTAAGTGTCTAAATTCAGCAATAATTAAGGTAGACAATTTATTTAGACTAAATTAAATTTATCCTGAATTTCAACCAGTGATAGAGTGAAGCTTTAATACAAATATATTCCCTACACTTAAAGATCTAGATTGTCCCATTTTTTTACAACTTGTTTTGAATAGCATGTTTTCTTCCTTCTAGTAAGCTGTATGTAATAGCCAGTAATGTAATACTTGAATGGTCCCATGATGATGCTCAACATTATGGTGCTTCCTGGGAAATGCCTACCTTTTGTATATACTTATCAAATACACTTTGAACGTGAAATCCTTATGGAAGCAGAGCCGAAGTTTCTTCCCCCTGTAGTTGTATGCATTTAGCTGTGCAGATAACATCAAGCCATCAGAACTTTCAAAAGGAAATCACAACCTCATTGAACATACATTTTAGTCACCTGCAACATTCCACAGAGGTCTTATTTCTTTATAAAATCTCTTCATTTTTATGTTTGGCTAGTGTCTTTAAAATAGTAACCATTCTATTTCATAGGCAAAAACATCCGCAGTCTTGTTTCTCCAAGTCCAGAAGCACATTTAATTTTGTCTTTCTGTTTGACATGCAACATTTATTATCTGTATAATCTTTGTTTTTGAAATCTTGAGATCACCCACTTTATGTTTGATAGAAAAGTAGAGATTAATGACTTGTGGGGCATGCTGACAGAAATTGTATGTTCAGAAAAATTTTGATGTAGTTATGAATGACAGTGTCATAACAAGTCATTGAGAGAATTTTTATTGTTGAGGAGAGCAACTTTACTCTGGATGGCTGTTTTCGGAGTGTGTATATATAATTTTTATATTTTTTTATTCTAAAAAATTTCTTAATTATGGATATTAATGTCCCAACTATTTAGCTGGAAGAAATGAAGTCCATATTAATACATATTCCTTATGGTTGATATTTTCATTGTATTATCTATTATTTTTTATAAGCAATGTTTAATCTGTGTGTCAAATTTTGAAGAGATGGACCCTCGTCCTGATTCAGATTCCACTTGAAGACAAAACAAGCCTTCTGCTTTGCCCTACCGATTTTCTAATATCCTACTTGAAGTCATTCAACCCTTAGGAAAGTGTGACCGTAGCATTATGCCTGCATGTTGCAAGTGCCAAATGAGAATGACTCATGGTAGGCATGGGATGTTTTTACATGCTATTTTATGCTGCATTTCAGTAAGTGTTTTGATTGATTTCAGTAACACAAAAGAAAAAATGAGCATGGTCCTCCATTGCCTCTGAATCAAATACTGGTAGAATAACATGTCTCAATCCTTTGACACAGACTCTAAAAAAGAAAAAAAATATTAAATTATACTCTATGCAATTTCTATGGGTGGAAAATCATTGTAGGCTTGTGAAAATACGTACAAAGGGATGCCATACATTTGGTTTTTGCTTGTGACCTGTCAAAGAACATAAGAATCAACAACGAAGCAGAACAGAAAAAATAAATTGTATGGACTGGAGAGGAAGGTAATCTGTTTTGGACATAACATGTTTGTCTATCTCTTCTGTCTGTTTGTCTCTCTGTCTGTCTCTGTCTCTCTATTTCTCTCTCTCTCTCTCTCTCTCTCTGTCTGTCTCTGTCTCTCTGTCTTTCTCTCTCTCTCTCTCTGTCTGTCTCTGTCTCTCTGTCTCTGTCTCTGTCTCTGTCTCTCTCTCTCTCTCTCTCTCTCTCTCTCTCTCTCTCTCTCTCTGTGTGTGTGTGTGTGTGTGTGCGTACATTTCTAAGCAACATATAAGATACTTAAAATGCATGGAAATGTTTTCTTATTTGCACACACAACTGGAAACGGGGAACAGGAGACAGTAGCATGAAAGGTGTTGCTCATTTTGCTGTAATGCAAAGCTGTTGAATTCTTCTCAATATGGTGGAGGAACTATTAACACAAAAGTCCACAATGTGCTTTAGTGTCATGAGTTGTGCCTTCTCTGTGCATTCGTATTCAGGGAAGAAAAATTCAATTCCAGAAGGAATTCGAATCTAACGTTTCTAAACTGTCTGGAAAAGGAGCTCAATTGCAGGCAGCGCCTCTCACATCCTAGTTAATTTGTAACGACTCTAAGTGCTGCTGTGAAAGAAGCCTTCAGTGGCCATCAGCACTCTTTTTCCCAATGGCCCCTACAAATCATCTCATATACCACAGCACAAGGCTAGAAGCTAAAAAAATGAATACACCAGTAATTTCTTTTTGACAATGATTTGACACCCGGCTGATGGGAGTAGCTAACTGCATGACCTCCAGACTGTTAGCTTTGCGGAAAGAGATTCACTTCATACACCCATGGGGTTATGGATTCCTGCTAATAGCAGCAATAGAATGGATGATAAAATTATGGCAGGCTAGAAATGCTTTCTCAATTAATTTCCCATCATGTTAAGGCTATTATCGCTGGATGTCATCTAGCAAAATGGGGAGAAAGTGTCTAGTACCTCTGAAAGTTCCTGTTAGAACAATGTTTAACAGTTGGTAATAGCAAACCAGACCCTTAGAACTATTTACCTTCAAGCCAAGCTTTTGTAATATTGATCGACAGGAACTGAAAACTGAACTGGAGTTTAAAGTTCTGCATGCGGGATGATGTAGAAATGTACATGTGCGGGTCTGGGAGGCACAGAGCTTTAATGAGGAAGAGAAAACCTTTAATTACTTACTTTCTGACCCAAGCAGAAATACAGTGAATATGTCTGTGAGGGTGCTTACATGGGCCGCTTGCTCCTGATAACCCGTTCCTACACTATTGGAAGCGATGGAATACACTAGAGTGTATGTCCATGCAAGTGAAATCTGTTCTCACTTTATATTTCACTTTTTATGCTAAACAGTTTAAGTCATTTTGCTTTATCACCTGTTTATAAACAGTTAGTGAGTTAAACATTAATACACAATTTTACAACACAAACAGAGAAAGAATAACACTAAATATAATTCTCCCATTAAAGAACAATCTTACGGTGGCAGAAATATTCAGTGTGATACTTTGCTTCCATGACTATTTATGAAATTGCCCTAAAAATCATGTGAATAAAAGGAACATCCTTAATTGTAGTTAGGCAATGAGGAGCATTTCAGATAAAGAATACATTTTTATTCATATATATGTATTTGTGGATTTTAATCATCTATAACAGGATGTAATTCTGAAAATAAAAAAAGAAACTGGTTAAGAAGTTTGAGTTAAGGACTCCATCAGCTTTCATGCAGGTGGCAAGTTGTATGTTAATAATAATGGATCCCACTGAAATTTAAAACATTAATTATTTCTCCCCAGTGTCACTTTTTGTCACTATTCCTTGCTTGCCTATTACCATAAGATTTTGTATGTTAATCAAAATTCCATTTGCTTGTCTGAATTAAGCATCCATGCAACATAATATACTATTCAATAAATTACTTAAATTTTTTACGTGGATCATAGTGTCATTTGAAATTTAAGAGCTACTTACATATAAAAGATGCTTTAATAAATAAAAAGGAAAATAAGATTTTAAAAAAATCCTTAAAGATGATTTTGAAATCAGGAAAAAAAATACGGAAAATCTTTGTGAATTATTATTATTATTTTTTAGCTCTTGACAGTGCAGCCCTTATTTATGAGCTACAAACCATCTTTTGATTCTTTACATTCTATGTATTGGGCTTTTTCACGTGCTTCATGTACTTTAACATCCCTGAGGTAATATTATGAAATTGAATAGCATTTCTTAAGAGATACTGATTAGGATCCTAGTCCTGGATTTTCACCTCTAACTCACTTTGGTGTAGACAAGCATGCCACTGAACTCTAGTGCCTGAGGAATGTGCGTGACCATTTTGAGATTTTTATTTCAGTAAATTTCTTCAGTGAAGGCTCCACATTTGATACTGAGTTTTTTTTGTCACGCTAAACCTGTCTCTGAAGTAGATTTTTGTGCATAAATTTTTGTATACTAAATTTCTTAGGATATTGATTGGAACTTTTCAGTTCAAAGAAACCAAAATGAAGTTCACATGTGTTACTTGAGTTTGTTGGAAACAGAATAGAAACAAAGACCTTGATCCTGTCCAATGCTTCAATGAAACTGTTAATTCTCAGCACATTACTGAAGAGCTTATCATTTGTGAGTTCCTGTCTACAGGAGTCACAATGTCCTGTCTCACCTTTCAGTTTTCACACTGCACAAATATTGTGTATTACAACTGCTCTTTTTTTAGTGCCCAAGTGTTTATCATGTATACATTATATTCCTCAAACACATGTTTAAATTTTCTCTAAATGTGACCTCAGGATACACAATCCTAAAAGACAAGATGCCTCAAAATATGTATATGTTGAAAACATGACTGGTAGTCTCATGCCACAAATATTCATGGCAATATTTTCTTGAAGCAAATAAAAAAATAGTAACAAAATATAACAGTAAATTTGCATTAGTTGTAATTTAAATTTTTCACTGGACAAACAGTACAACAAAATATATAAGGAAAAACAAATACCACGTTACTATGAAACAATGAGAAGATGTTTCAGGAAAAAAATAGAAAATAGGTGTGTGTGTGTGTGTGTGTGTGTGTGTGTGTGTGTGTAGTGTAGTGTGATGTATGTGTGTGCATGTGTGTGTGTGGTGTGGTGTGTGTGTGTGGTGTATGTGTTGTGTTGTGTGTGTATGTATGTCTGTGTGTGTGCATAAATGCATATAGTTTTATGCTCAAAAATCAGAGTGGTAATTAACAATGATTAATATTGTACACAGTATGGTGTATTGATGTTTCAATATTATATCTGATAATTGCTTATTTTGAAGTATTAAGTAGGCTTTTTAATAGCTGATGTTAGCTAAATCATCTGTAAAACTCAAATATAAATTCTTAATGTGATATATTCTACTGATTGTATTATCATCCTCCTCTCTCCAACGTCCAGTAACGCTGTTTCCTGGACCAACTGACTTTGAACACTGCTATGTCTGACTGATGTTATGGATGTGTTAATACAGACCACGTAAGGCTTTGCATATTCTCTGTGTGAATATGATTGTAGCTACACATTTCTCAGATTCACTGGAAGAACTCATTTCCACTGTTGGAGAACCCTGGAAAAGTAAATCCTGTGGAGTGGACCTGAACAAAGCAGATAAGGAAGTTGAAGGGACAGGAGTTCATGCCCAACTCTCTAGGATTTGTTCTTGGTTGTACTTGCACAGGTCTTGTGTATATGGGTTTGTGTATGCTGTCATAACCACTGTGAGTTCATATGTGAAACCAGCCTGTAGTGTCCATAGAAATTATTTCCCTATGGCCATCTCCCATCCCCGTCTCTTACAATCTTTCCACTCCCATCTTCCACAAGTATCAGTGAGCCTTGCGTGGATGGCTCAAGTATATACAGTCCATTTACACCTGAGTATTTTACAGTCTTTAGTCTTGGCACTTTGGCCAGCCATGAGTCTCTATGTTAATCATCATGTACTGTAAACAAGCTTCTCTGATGAAGGTTGAGATACACATTTATCTATGCATATAGCAATAAAGCCACTAGGAGTTATTTTAATCCTATAAATATTTGTGGGATCTCTTTTAGGGCCTCTGACCTGTTTGACCACAGCTCTTCACTCGATAATGGCACCCGGTATGGATTACATCTTGTGGAATGTGACTTCAATCCAATTAGAAAGTGGTTACTCCCATAATGGTCTTGCTCCTACTGCAACAGTAGGACATGTGCCAGTCCAGCCACATGGTTCACAGCTAGGTAGTACTGGTGCTTACCTTTGTCTTCCAGTAGTAAACATAACACCTTCCATGACTATGTAAGCTAGCCAGTGGTGATGACGCTCCCAGGTGGAGTACTAGCTTGATGTCTCTGAATCTGTGACTCAAGTATGTGGCACATTCAGCAATGAGATCTTACTGTCAAACTAGAGCATAATCAAGAACTCTGATAGTAGCCTGTATGGTTTGTGTGCTTGTGAAGTTCCACTGGCCAACAATTCCAAATGAAATAACTTTCCTTCATGTTGAGCTTTCTATTTGTTTCCGAACTCCATTTATGAATCCAGTGTTACCTTGAAACCAAAACCAGACATGACTTAACAATCAAAGGAAAATTATAGGTCAATAACTTAGATGAACATAGACACAAAAAGTACTCAATACAATGCATGTAAACCTAATTCAAGAACACATAAAAAAGATTATTAGCTATGATAAGGTCAGCTTTATTCCAGGACACATGGATGGTTCAACGTATGTAGAGTAATTGATTTTCTTAGTTTAATCTAAGAGGAAATAATTATGTCTCCTGATCATATAGTGAATTACCAATGTTTCTTTTAAAATGCTTTCCAGTAGCTCTTTCCAAATGATTATCCATTTCATGTTTTTTCATCTTACTCCAATTCATAGGTGAACATGTCCAGGCAAGAACTACTTTTATATATCATAAACAATTGTCATTTTCTTTCTGTTGCTTATATTCAAAGAGTAATTAATGTGTTATACCTCTAACACATGAAGATTATTTTGGTTTAAAAAATCAATTAAATCCTTTTATGTAAAATGTAACCTTTAGATATATTTATGTGCCCACTGTGGGAAAATATTAATAGGAAGAAAGCTTCAAATTTACACATGCATAATTGAATAGAAGTCATAATGGACTCGTCACTATTTTACTCATTTAAAGTAGAACCTCATTGTTGCATAAATGAACATTTTCCTTTCTGTTGGAGTCCAAGTTTCATGTATTATTTTTAAATAATAAATGTAGAAACATGAAAAATTAAATATTAATTAGTTGTTTAGTATTATGTAGAAAATACAGGATCAAAAAATCAATTCAAGGATTATTTTTAAATTGTAAAATATTTATAAAAAATACTCAGAATAATCCACAGTAAGCTATGTGAGCACCTTTTGTTATAGTCTGTATAATTTTTGGTGTGTCTTTAGGTAGCTAGAGTAGGCCCAGAATAAATAATATTTCTAGATGTCTATGGAGTATCTGAGATGATGATGGACTCAGTAAAGTGGACTTCTCTGTCAGTGTGGGTGAGCATCAGGAAACCCCTTGAGGACTTCAAAAAACAAAGTGTGAGAGGGAGATTTGTATGAGACAGTTTCTCATAGTGAATCTATGTCTCCGTTAGGCATATTGGCCCTGTTTCTCTGGAGAACCCTGGTGCAATATTTTAAAACATTTTACCATCAATAGCTTACACTTTCTGAAATCTCAAAAGGAATAATTATCCATAGAATACAATGTCATATATATAAGGAAAGTTTGTTAAATAGTCAAATAAAACAGGCTCATGCTTGCTTCAGAGTGTCTGTTGTTTCACACACTAACAACTTCATAAGCGTGGTGTGGAAAACAAAGGCAGGTCAGAGGGACAGAAAGCCAAACATATTGTTAAATATTTACTTTCACCATCTTTTATTGTCTCCTGGGAAATTATGAGATTAGTCAATGTTCATATTAAAAAACACGTTAGAGAACTTAAAAGGTAAGATAGAATAAAAATGAAAGGAGGAAGAAGGTTGGAAATACATGAGTTGATTTGAGTGATCCCTTATTTGGACAGGAATTCGTTTAATTTTTTTCAGTCATCATAGGAGAAACTTAGGACTCTGTACCTCATTTCTGATTTGTTTGTGTAGAGATATATAGGTGCAATGAGGTAATAATGCAATAAGAGTCCACAAGAAATAACCCCCAGTTTAGGGCTAAAGAAGACTTTATGCACAGTGAGTAACTAGGTTGGACAGCTGAATACACAGGGTTATTGATTCACAGAGTGGAGGAGTTTCGATTTCTTTGGCTTATATTCCTTCATACATTATTGAGAAAGGTGAAAGGTGTGCGTGTTTACAGCTAATGCCTCAGTTTTCCAGTTCTTTGGATACAAGTGCAAAGTTTACTATCCAGCTCAATTACTATTCTCTACAAAAATATGTGCCGAAGGAGAAAATGTAACTATATAGACACGAGAAATCTCTGCCGTGTTCACATGGAAGGCTACCAGCCAAACCTATCTTCAGTTTTCTCACCTGTATGTTGGGAGTTATAATATGTATGGCTCCCAAACATCAAAGAGGATGGCATTTTACAATTTGTATATTTATTTTATTTTATGTGAATGTTTTCCCAGCATGTATGTCTGTTAGTGTGTGCATTCAATCCCCACAGAAATCAGTCGTTGACACAGAAATTCCCCTGAATCTGGAGTTACAGATGGTTGGGATCCTCTATATGGCTCTGGGAACTGGACTCAGGTCTTCTGCAACAGCATCAAGTGTGCTCCACTGCTGAGCCGTCTCTCCAGCTCAGGAGAATTTTTAAATGCTAAATGATGCCTTTTAACCTTCCTTTCTGTTAAGTAGGAAAAACAAACAACAAATAAAATATAATTCACTAGCGCAAACATTAGCTATTTAGAGGTATAATTTTTTTACTGTTCTCAATATAGTATGATCCCAGAGGGTAGAATTGGAAATGCATTTAAATTCCTCTTACAATAAGATGTCACAAGGCCAAGTAGTCATTTCTTATCCACAACAATCCCCTAAGGCACTGGATCTTGCTTGGCATGCTGGAAGGTGACTAAGAGTATCTCTTCAGGAAACCACTTGCCTCTGGAAATATGTCGGCAAGCCTGAAACTTAACCGTGGATGCCCATCGGGATTTCTTTGTTTTTGTAGATGATGAGAGTGTGGTAAGTGGTTTTGTGTCAGCCATAATTGACATATTCCTTCCCTGCAGAAAATTAGGGTGCTTCTTCTGCTCTTTCTTTCTTGTAGGTCTCCTATCACTATAGCGCTGCCCACTCTGTCTAATGAGAATTAAACAGACCATAGGGTTGCCACTGAAATAGCACTTAAAAATATGGTGAATTGTCCTTAAGGTTGAAAGTTATCATTTGGATAAATACAAACCCTAATCTACTCTTCTGGTTTGCCTTATATATTGTTTCACTTTGAATAAGGTGTATCTTGGTGAAGATGATGTTTTTCTGCTCCAAAGAGTCAATAGAGACCAAGAATATTAGCTCATGTAAGATAAAGTCAGTAGGTTAACAAATACACACACACACACACACACACACACACACACACACACACACACACTTACACCTTTGGATTAATCTTTATATAGAACTTCTTCAAAAGAGACTTTATCACAAATGACAAAGTGTGGTTCATTTTCAAACACATTAAAAGAATGGGGAATATCAATCTATCTAGTCTAAAATATTTGTTTAAACATTAATTTTACAATTATTTGACAATTTGAGTACTTAAGTTGGATTCAGAAGAATAATCAAATAGCCATTTTTTTAGCAAATATTTTACCATTTATACAAATAGAGCTACCTATTTGTGAGTGCTAAAATACTACTAAAATTCCATAAAAATATAAAATATAAAGACAATCTTTTATCATGTATGTTTGTATATGTGGTCATTGCCTAAGTGTGTGATTACATTCAGAATGTCATCTACCTCCTTTAGGAGATGATATCTCATTGGTCCAGAACTCACCAAATAGACCAGAAGCAACTTATGGAAGAAAAAGTTCATTTGGGCTTAATATTACAGAAAGAGAGTCTATACTGAAAGGTAACAGAGTGTGGTGGTGCACACCTTTAATTCCAGCATTCAGGAGACAGAGGCAAGTGGATCTCTCTGATCTGAGGCCAGCCTGGTCTATATAGGTAGTTCCTGGACTGCCAGAGCTACACAGTACAGAGACTCTGTCAAAAAAAGGTAGAGAGAGTGAACTGGAAATGAGGTAACAGTGTAAATTCTCAAAGTCCACCCCTACAAACCAGGAAGTACTCCAATGCTCCAGGAAAATGGATCAGAGCTGGCTTGTACATCTAACAGACACTTAGCTCATTCAGTCACTCCATCTTTAAGTAAGATGAATAGGCCCGGTTTTTAGTAACATTCACCTTAAACCTAAGTTCCAACTTGTGGATCTTTGAGGGCTGCATTGATAGCCTATTAGAAATGCACTCCAGTTTGGGTTAGTTCAGTGTTCTCTAAAATACTGCTAAGTGAGCTGATTGAAGTCAAGTTCAAGTTCAATACACAGGATAATGATAATATCCTGCTGTCTGTCTGTGTGGTTATTAATCACTACCATGGCATAGCAAGCAAGCACTTTCACTTATTAGTAACACCATTCTGGACATGCAAAGTAGTGACAAAGTGTCTGAGCAATTTGGAAACTCTCTAGAGCTTATCATTTGAACAGACAATAGACTGCTTCTTCATCTCTGATGCCAGTACTATGCTGAATTTGGTGAGTCCCATCAGAATGATATAGAATGATCAATTTTGTGATGGCCGAGGGTCAAATAAGTAGGGTTATTATTAGCTCTTCTCACAGGTTCCCAATATTTTTTTTTATTCCAAGAAAATCTATTAGAAAGATAATACTGTGTCTCTCCAAGGCTACTCCATTTGAAGTTTTTCAAGTAAAAGCAAAGAAAATAAATACAGAATTTAAAATAAATGATTAAGTAAATATTGTGTTCAGCATTTGAGGCATCTAAATGTGAACTGCCTCCAATATAAATCAAATACTAAAAGTTACTCCTTAAATTTTTCATCTGCTATTGTTTTCTAAGGCTGATTATTTTCCAATTGATGAGTCCTTCTAGAAACAATGCATTTTTACTTTATTTCAAACTAAAGTCTTCATAAAGACTCATGCTCCACATTTTAAAGATACTTGGACCAGGAACAAACTTCACTTTGAACTGGAAAGTAAATAACAATGTGTAAAAGAATATAATTTGTTTTATCAAAAATATATTATTTTGTTTTGAAAAATGGAAGATTATTTAAGTGTCCCTTGTTGTGTAATAAGAGGGATTAAGTGTTCAAGAATGGAATAAAAATGGCATGCCCTGTTAGACTCTCCCTATTTGTACAGCAACTTTCTACTTTATGAAGTAATAGGTAGCAGGAAGGACATAGACCCAGCCTGAGCCTTGGGTAGTATTTGTACAATATCATTGCTAAATCAGTTCTACATAAAAAAATTGTGAAAAATTTAAGTGGAACAAAAGTATTATTGGCTTTGCTGAATGAGAAATGACATGATGTCTATTGTCTTCTAATTCCTTGGTGTCTCTAAACTTTCATTGTCTTTGAGATTTACTAGTTCACAACAGGAGATAAAGGATAGCAATACAAATCATTCTTGTCCACAGACATGCAAATGAATTTCTCTCATCAAGTACAATTGATTTCCTTTCCTCCCTTTAGGAGATACATGCTTTGCATCCACCAAATGAATTCATTTCAGCCGGCTTAATTGCCTTTAAAAATGTCTAGTCCATGGGTGTCTGTTGAATGGCTTGTTATATCTTACCAGTATCCTCATTAAATTGATGTGTTAAATAGAACCTTTGGAATATATTCATTCAATACTTATTTGAGAGTTGTAATTTTAAAAAGTATATCCTTCAGAATTTCATATTTCATTCATCTTTGTACCTCATTGTGTATCTGTGGTTCTAGTACAGAAACACCACCATCACCATTTCATTGGTGTGTGTGTTCAGGAATGTTAAGTCATCTTCAGATTCTTCTTCCATATTTCTCTTTACTCTCTTATTGAGATCAAATCTGTTCCTAAGGTTTACTGTGCATGTACTACTATTCAAACACATCAGCTCCTAGTAGTGTCTCCAAGTTCCTGACAGAATGCATATGTTTGTGCCATAACACTCTACATCACTCTCTGTTATTTATATCTACTGGGATTATAAAAACTATTCTGAATGAGTAGTAGAATTTAATATAGATATTCTCATATTTGATTCTTTACTTTGTTTTAGTTCCATAATTATTCTCATTGTAGTGTAGACAATCAAGGAGTTGGGCAGTTCTGAAGGAGGCATTTTTAAAGAGAAATTAAAATAAAATAATCATAATTTTAGACAAAATAGACATGGACTAAATATATCCAGTATTATGACATAACATCATTTGCCTCTGCTAGAGTTTCATGGATTTGTACTTGAGTGTATTATATAGAACAATGTTTACCACTTTAATTGGCTACATGAACCTGCGACAGCACAGTCTAAAAATGAGGTGGACTAAAGTCTCATGTAATAGCCAGCTTTATTCAGAGCACTGGACAATTTACACTCTGAGAGTTAAGAAGAATCACATAGTGAGTAGTTCAATCACAAGGACAAGCCACACGTGGCATAACATGGTTTCCATAGAGGCATATGAATAACAACATCTGAGGTAAACTCATGCACACAAAACACATCCCAAGAGCAATTCTGTGTTTTGAAGAAACTGGGGGCAAAAGACTTGTTTTCTTAGAGTGTTCTTCCAAGCAAGCAGATTCTCCTCACACGACTCCGTTCTGAGATTGTGTTCTGACAGAACAGAAAAGAGAACCGGTGGGTCCCTCAGCATTTGAGAGAAGAGAAAAATTCTCTCCTCCATCACTTCAAGGAGCACATAGGTCTCCATAACAAAAGCCAGGTGGCTGGATTACTTATTATCACCATATACTGAGCAGAAATATACTTTATTTGATTACTCTGACAAAAGCCAGGCCCATTAATATAAAGAAAACAGGGAACTGCTGTCTACATTTGGCTGTGTTCTTAAGACTAACCAAATGCGTTCTGTTCTGAGAAGTGTACGCAATGAGCTTTAGCTACTCTTAGGCTCCAAACTTCCATAAATCTTTCTGCAGATCTTTTTAAAATCTAAAAGTAAAATTTAAAACTTTGTAAGCAGCAAATATGTTAGAGCTTTCAATTTTGTATGTTTGTCTAACACAGAAGGAGTAGAAAAAGCATAAAGGATGAAATCTGAGATGATTAGTCCTTGATATCTTAGTGTGTGTGTGTGTGTGTGTGTGTGTGTGTGTGTGTGTGTGTGTGTGTGTGTTAACATCAAAAATAATTCTGGTATTTCTTCACATCTTAAAATATCTTAAAACATGTTAGTGTACTATTATTCTACTAAAAGCACAACAATAAAATGACCCCTAAGGACATTCTGCTATATCAATATATCAGTGTTTTTCTCAGCCATCATCAGAGAAGCTTCCTCCTAAAACAGATGGGAACAATTACAGAAACCCACAGATGGACAATGTGCAGAGAGTGAGAGACCTTGGAACACAGTCCTACATGGAATGTCTCTATCAAATCCCTTTTTTCTATTTTGTTTCTATTTTGTGTTTTCTTGTTTGCTTTTTAGATAAAGCAGCCCAGGATAACATTTTGTTTATATAGGTATAGAAAATGCTTGGTATTTTCCAAGCTAATTAAATGTATATTGTTGTATATTGTTAGTAAGTATTATTTGAATAGAGCTCTTATTAGCAGTATGGGTAATACTTTATGAGTCAAGGAAGAATTGTGAAAGGGTTTCTTTTGAAATAGGTATATACTGGAGTTTATGTTTTCATGGAAGAGATAATTCCAGGTTACCTACTAATAATCTTTTCTAGTCACTCTCCATCTTAAGTCTCTGATTTTGTACAGGAACATACACAAATTAAGCACATGGAAACAAACTTCCACAGCCCTAGACTGCTGTGGTGGGAGCTTTTGTGACTGGTTGACAAAGGGAGCAATCTATCAGACCCCAGCTAAGGCAGGACATTCAGGGAGGATCCTGAGGTGTTTCCCGTTCAGCAGTGCTCAGACCAGGGGAGTGTTGAGTCAATACAATCCAGCCCATGCTATACTTGCCAAGCATGTGTCCTGATGAATCAATTAATCAAAAAGTGAAGTAATTATTTTTCTTTAATTTGTTTAAAGTTTATGAGTGACCCCAGTTAAGGAGTGGTTTTGAGACCTTAGGAAACAGCTCCCTTTTTATGGATATATCCCCAGGAGAAGTGATTCAGGAAAAGGATTCGAAGTCTGACCCACTATCCTTCCACTGATGGACTATTTCATTGTGTATAAATGTAATCAGGCCACCCGGAGTTCAGCTTCTAGCTGGATTTGTATTTCTTCAAGGCCTTCTGCCCGTCAGTTGCACATTGATTATTTATATGGAGGGAGTGATGAGCTGTCAGATGATTGTGTTGTATTGGGCCATCACCTTATGGAACACTGTATGCTTCTTCTTATACCTCAGTTTATTGTGCTTTTGGGGTTCTTGGCTCTTGGCCTATTGTGCCAAGAATGATGTAGTAATAACTTTTCTTACTGTTCTGGAATTACAGGGCTCCAAGAATGATATTGAAACTATGAAGCTATATTATGAGAGGAATACCATAAATATATGCAGTATTATACAATTTAACACTATTTCTAAAAACCTTAAATTATACAGTTTTATAAGAAGAATAATACTTAAATGTTCTCCTTTTCACAATTTTAATGAATGATAAATAGTAAAAATTCTAACAAAATTACAGAAATCTGATGTTTGATTATGTGTGAAATGATGATTTTAAAGACTATGCTGGGTTCGGTGTAGAGGCTGTTTGCAGGGGGCGTTATAATCAGTTTGACCCCTGGAGCCTGCAATCAGCCTGGTCAAGGACACTGGGTGAGGCAAGCTTCCATTTTCTCCTTTTCAATGTGTTTTCTTGCCTCTAAAATGTCTTTGCTCCAAAGAAGTCAAAACGTTGTATACATTCTAAATGCAACAGTACAGGGTAGTACAGTGGGAGTTAATTACTGAGGTGGAACCAGGAGCCCAGTTCCTCACATGCAGCCTGGCTGCTTCTGAAAGTGCCAATCCTGGAGAGTCTTCACTTGTTTGACCTTCTCCTCTTTCAATATGTGTCCTCTCCCCCTTCCCCTCCCGCAATCGCAGCTCTCAAGACGAGGTGATCTGTCATCTCAAGCCCTCGTAGCCTTCCGAATGTCACCATCCCACACTGCTCACGTACTTACATGCCTGTCATGCCTTGCTTGTCACAGATGATGCTTCATAAAGAATCAAAATACATGCTTGTTAAATGTATGACCTGCTGCAGTTCATTAAAACAGGATCAGCCCAGACAGCACTGATGCCCACGAAACAACACATTTTTAACAGTTCTTGTAGAGATAATGCCTTTATTTATTTCACTCTCCTGATGCCCATTGTAGTAGCACATATTTTCACAGTTCCTTATCTAATAATACTCAATTTCACTAAGTAGCAAACAAATTACTATAATTTGGCAATTTATAATGTGTATAAGAAACATTTTGAAGTTCCAAGATCAAATCACATAACTTAGAAAGTTAATTATAGAGCCAGTCTCAGAAGCAAACTGTTTTTGGGCATCATGATTTGGTTTCTGGACCCTATTTTAGTACTATGTACCTATGAGAGACTGATAAGATACTTCAACATCCAATTTCACTTCTAAACTACTGAGAAAGTTGGATAATTTTCCCCCCACATCTATCTGTAGCAGTTCCAAAGTGTTTCTATACAGTTCTGTAATTGTTTAATATCATACAACTTCCATAAGAGAGGGATTATATACAGACCTTATGATCACATCCTTTTATTCAGTTCAATTCAAGATCCAAGAAATCACATGTTCAAACTCTATTCTTTAAGCAAGCATCATTTTATAAGTTTCATATTTTAGCAAAGCAAAGTTCAAGCAGGACACATTAGAAGGTTTCAAATTTTCAGAGATAGTAAATGTTTAGTGGTGAATAGAACTTGGATTCTCTGACTCACAATTCAAGCAAGGTTCAACTGAAAGGTGACATTCTGCAGCAGATTTCTGAGGCTCTGCAAGAATAAACACATGTAGCTGCTTAATGGTTTGCCAACACCAACTCTTTCAACTATAATGAATGCTTAGTAGAGCTTACCACACGGTAAGCAGCTGGCTATTGTGCTTGAGATGTGCATTGTGGCTGTTCTCACCAGCAGTCCCTGGCACACAGATTATTTCTCATTGTCTCTGCATGTCTGCAATAATTACAAAGAATTTTGTAGCCACAGAAAGCAACATTTTTCTCTCATGTGCTCCGTATAAGATTACTGTAGAGAAATCGAGAAAGGAGAAGAAAAATAAATTTCATGTGAATATCAGTCATGATGCTAACTTAAATCTGATCACTATACACTTGAAATGGGTAACAGCACTCCAAACTCATGCTTTGTGTTTATTCAAGTAGGAAACTGATAACCAAAATGCTGGGAGTGCAATAGTGCCAAGTGTACATAGGGAGCAACCAGTAGCTGTGTAGTTGGACTTGAGATCTGCTCAACCACAAAGGAATCATGTCTGGTATTGGAAACGAAGTCAACCACCCAGGGCTAGTGAAGTTATTTACCTTAGAGGAGAATCTGTAACAACTACTTTACTAAACCAGCATAACCACTAATTATATTCTAAATATTTGTTCTTATACCCACAGTGTAGTCCTCATCCCTTATCAAGGAAATTTCTTTGTGACAGAGACTATTACAGAAAACCCAAACCAATCAAACCGCAGAGTTTTAGAGTCCAGTCCCAACTGCTACATCTACATTATAGCTCCCATACCTAACGCTCAGGTATTATCAGATAGAGGGAACTGGAAATTGTAAAATCCAGAGGAACATGGAGTTTGCTATGAAAAGGTGTCTTCAAAGAATTTCAGAAGTGCCATCTCTAAAGTCTCATCAACATGACTGTTTAAACATGAATGGAAAAAGGACAAAGGCTATAAACATGTTAATGTGGGTAAGGAAAGGACACTGAGGCCTCAACCCTACAAAAAGAACCATAGGCAATTAGAGAATGCTGAAAGTAAGGGAAAGAGTTTCCTCAGGAAAGAGCACACCAATTAGTTATCCAATAACAAGTAGTCAGCCTTGAAAACATATATACAAGTAACATTACATAGACTGAATAGATTCCACTTATGTGCTTAGGGGTACATATATGTTGTTACATATATGCACATAACAACAATTAATAAAGAAAGTGGTTATGAATATGAGAAGAAGCAAGGAGTAGTATATGGGAAGTTAGGACTGAGAAAAAAGAAGGGAAATTATATTGTATTATAATCTCAAAAAAAAAGAACTAATTTTAAAAAGGCATCTGAAATGTATGGAGGCAATAGCTCTTTGTTTTGTTTGCATAGTTGGCCTATGGAAATATATGATTTAGTTAAATTTCTCAGATCTGATATGTAATTTTCATTGTTTCAAATGATGTATTCTCTTCAGCAATTGATATTAATATTTTTGTGCCCATTATTACATTCCATATGGCCATCCCTTTTGTGTCTCATAGATAACTAACTCTTATAGAGATATCATATAATAGTAATTCTTACAATCTTGAAAATAGTGTAATATTTTGAGTATATAATTATCATTGCTAAGTGATTAGTGTTATCTATCATTCTAATAATTGATACATTGTTATTTTATACAAATCTACTATTTTAATGTCCGTGTATTGGTTTATGTGTAGTCGAGCCATTTTAGTTCTATGTCTTAATCTACAACAAAAAGTCTACTTTCTTCTCCAAAGATTGAGCTCCAGATATTTTATATTTCTGTACTATTATGAACAATACCTAAAGGAATATCTCCATACACATTTCCCATGAACCTGCATGGTGTTTCTTTAGGATATGAAGCCATGAATTGTTGGTGCTTAAGGAAGCCTTCGTTTCTTACCATTGTCTACACTAATCTACAGTTAAACAAGTTAGCCATGAATATTTCTCAGCTCATGTTCTCATGAATACTTGACTTTTTAATTATACTCATATGAAAAGTTTAAATTAGTGTGTCATGCTGAGGATATAGGCCAGTGGTGTGCTGCTCTCCTTCACATGCACGAGGCAGCTTTTGAAGTATTGCTCAGCAGGATCGAAATAAGAAACATTTTTCACTTATTTTGCCTTTACCTGATATTCCTGGATGTAGGTAACAGATATGAGTAGCAAAAGAGGACATAAATTTAATTGCCTTTTTAGTTCTATTCTGTCATGGATTTTTTTCTCGTGGTCTTTAAATACATAAATTATATTCAAAACTGAAAGTAAAATTGAATGTGAAGCTCCACAGTTTTTATTCCAAAAGCCTATTTCTAACACACAGAGGTTTATTGTGTTGTATAAACTTTAGACTGGTTAATTTTGGTGTGTGATAATTTTATGTACTTTAAGGTTTTATATGATTAGCAATGATATTCCTTTTTTAACTCATTTTTTTCTGGTTGCTAGCACATTTAAGTATTTCTTTATATACTTTTTTGTCTTTTAAATTGTATGTCCTAAAATCTGAGCATTGAGGCTCATGACTGTGATCCCAGCATCGAGGCAGAAGCAACTGAATGAGAGTTAGAAGTCATCCTTAGTTATATAGGAAGCTTGAGGCCAGTCTAGACTTCTTGAGGTCATGAAATAATTATTTTACATTGTTGACTTTCAAATGTGTTTATTTTAGACATTAGAAAGGTCTTCTTTCCATATATAGTTATCTTTCAAGTAGGCACATTTATTTTTCTCAGTCTTCACATATGACCCTTATCATTGAAGGAGCTTACGTGAAAGACTCCTAAGAAGTCATGATCAGAAATAATTTGGGGATACGTTAAATATCTGCAGTTGCTGCTTTGTGTTTCTGGGATTACTGCATACCTTTAGTTTTAAGACTCATTTTACATTTTTGTATACTGGCTTTCTAGTTTTTCCTGATCTCATTAAGTATATAACTCATGCTGTATATAATGCTGTATGTAGTATTAGATGAACATCTACTTGTGTCTCAAAATAATGATTTAGTTGCCAGCACAATTCTAGTAAGCAGTCCATTGTTTCTCATTGCTCTCTGTTGCTCTCACTTCTGTATGTGAACTTCCCATAAAGACATGGAAATGAGCCTTTTACTTATTGAAACTTTTTTGCTTTCTCATTGCTATTCTACATATTTGTCCTCTAGTATCTGGAGTATGTGTGTTCACACAAAATGCATGCAGTTTGCTAACAAGATTCAAACAGTACCTGGTCCTTAAAACAAAATAACCTCCAAGAAATTGTGTGCTGCAAATTGAATGTAAGAGTCATCCAAGTGCCTCTTGTAAATGCAAAAACACAGCTTTCACATCAAAGTGGATAAGAGATGGTTTATTCTGGAGCCAAATATGAGTGACTATGGCCTAGCAACACAGATCCAGTTTATCCAAAATGCTAATGGTTTCATGATTTTAAAAATGTAAACAGAAAAGAAAATCATAAATCAAGACACTATTCAAATTCAATGGTAGTAATATCAGCCACACAGATTACATGACAGTAAGAAAATCTCAGCTCTGGTCCTCAGATGCTATCTGATGGAATTCTTAGCTGTTTGGCTAATGGTCTGACTAATACATTTCAAAGGGTTTACCTAAATATTTACAACTATAATAGATTACATACAATAATTGTGGTAAATTACTATTATGGAGTCAAGATAACTTAAAGAAATTCATAATTAGACAAATCTACTAGAGTCTAGCCTCTCTGCCATTGTAAAAATTCTAATAAGCCTGGAGTTAGGCAGGTGTATCTTTTCTCCACAAGTTTTCATCCTGTCTAGAGGTTTCCTTAACATTGTTTCCTTCAAGTAACTTGTGAAAGAATGCCCCACACACTCTAGGTAACATTTTGAATATTCCATCTGCTGGATAGCAATTACCTAAGCAACTTCACCTCCAAGCCATTTCTATAAGAAAAGTTAACACATTGAATTATTCAAGATAACAGTAAAATCAGAAAATAGTTGAGCCACGTATCAATCTCCTTTGTTCTAAAATGTGGTGAAGATCACCTCAGTGTCAAGGAGACGAAAAGGTCAAATCACAGGGGGAGGACTGTGGCCTGCTCCCTCCTAACTGGCCTGTTTCACCTTATCTGCCAGCATCCTTGGCAGCAGGACAGGTTTTATGGGCTGCTTCTTTTCACTATTTATAGAGGTGTGGTGCCTGGAGCATTTCATGATCATTTTTATTTGTATCAGTCAACCCTCATTAGCCTACTTTCCTAGGACAATAGAATTATAAAATCACTGTGTCAGTCTGCCCTATTCTTTTTCACTAATAACTTCTGATCCCAGAGGCAAATTTCAACTAGCTCTGGCACAGTGGCAAAGGACTTACTGTTTCTGTAGCACAAAAGCACACAGAGGAAAGTGCGGCAGCCCACACACCATTACCCATCCATAACCCTCATAAACGACAGGTTTAGCTAAGAGGCCTAAAGTATGTAAATCAATGAGACTTAGATTTGCTGGGTGAACTTGAAAGTAATCTAATTTAGTAATAGGTATTTAATGGAAAGAGTCTGATGAACTATATTTAATGAAATCCAGGTTCTAAACCCTCCTCACATACTAATCCATCAAAATGTTATTTTATTAGTTAATAAATATTAAAATTCTTCTGAAGAACATGTTCTAAACTATCTACCTCAGTTTTACCTTTAAGCAGAATGTTGAAAGTTATCATCATCATCATTATTATTATGAGGTAGAAAGGAGGATACTTATACATAGTTCACTCACTGGCTTTTAAAAGTATTTTGAAATTACCAATTTAAAAAGTTAGCCATAAACAATTATCATTCCTTATGCATGTTCGCTTTCCACATATGCCAATTCCACTTATCACCATGTTTTGTCCAAACAGCTTTTCTTTGACATCGTGAGGCTATAACGTGTCTGTTTCATGCTTCTTTCCCAGTTTCTCATCCCTCTAAAATGCATTGTGGTGACCCATGCTCAATACTCTAAATGCTTATTTTCTGAAAAACTCCAAAATTTCAGAAATATTTGTGTCTTTCATTATTTTTGTCCTTCGTTTGTTTACTTGAAAATTATATTTTCATGTCCAGTAATCATCTATAACCAATCAATAATATTCCAGGGCAGCTGATAGTATTTAATTAGCCCATTATCTTTTACACAGAAACACTGATTTAGAAATCCTGTAGTTAAAAAATAATCCTGTACCTTTAAGGACAGTAAGCATGTCTGTTTTAACTGAATTACAGTTGAATTTGAAAATATACTGCTCCAAATTGCAGTTTTTGTTTGAGAGGCAGAAGAATCTTATTGAAGCAGTCTCTAGGGAATTGTCTAATTTCCTCAGCATACATACTGAAACACTCTGGAGATGGATGCATTATTAGGAAGAGATTGAGCTAATGTACTTATGACACGTATAAGCAAAGGTTGCCCCTGGGGGAAATTGATGGAAATGCTGACCAGTTTTTATTTTTATTTTTTTTTTTATTATTATTTTTTTTTTTGGTTTTTTGAGACAGGGTTTCTCGTTTCTCTGTGTAGCTTTGTGCCTTTCCTGGAACTCACTTGGTAGCCCAGGCTGGCCTCGAACTCACAGAGATCCGCCTGGCTCTGCCTCCCGAGTGCTGGGATTAAAGGCGTGCGCCACCACGGCCCGGCAACTGACCAGTTTTTAGAGTCTCAAAGTTCTTCAAGCATGCTGGATGGCTGAGATAGCTTCTACCAGAGCTAGGTGCCAAGAAAAGGTCATGAAATTGCTGAAATAAAATTCAACAAAGAACAGGAAATATGGCTGATCCACTGAGGACAAGAGTCTAATGGAATTATAGTCCTGAGACTGTAGTAACCCTGAGACCCAAACTCTTCCTGACCCCAGTGTCCTGCCTTTACAGACATATGTTTTGGGGGAATGATTGTGCTGTAATACTGAAATCGATTTTGTAAATAAGTGTACTGAGTGAAATATTATTCCATTCATAAGGAGCTACTGTGGTATGCACAAAAGAATCAGTTGTAAGGGTTCTACAACACAGAAGTAGAAACACCTGTAGTCGGAAGATTTCCTGTAATGTGGCCAGTTGGTGGTCGGGACAAATCTCTCATTTGTGACCCCAACTAAACACACTTATATTAGTAATAACTGCTTGGCCATTAGCTCAGGCTTATTACTGACTAGCTCTTACACTTAAATTAATCCATAATTCTTATATATGTTTAGCCACATGGCTTGATACCTTTTCTCAGTTCTGCCTTGTCATCTTGCTTCCTCTGTGTCTGGCTGGTGACTACTGACTCAGCCTTCCTCTTCCCAGAATTCTCCATCTGCTTATCCCACCTATACTTCCTGCCTGGCTACTGGCCAATCAGTGTTTTATTAAACCCATGTATAAGGGCATTTACCCTTTTCTGTCTAAATAAAAAGGAAGGTTTGGCCATTTGTAGCTGAAAGTTTTCCTGTGTCTTGCCTGGTCCATGGCTGCTCAGACCCAAATAAACACACAGAGGCTTATCTTATTTTTAAACTATGGCCATGGCAGGCTTCTTGATAGCTAGCTCTTATATCTTAAATTAACCCATTTCTATAAATCTATACTTTGCCACGTGGTTTGTGGCTTACCAGTATCTTTACATCTTGCTTCTCCTAGTGATGACTAGCACTCTCTCCTCTCTCCATCTTTCTCCTTCCTCTCTCTCTAGTTGGAATGTCCCACCTAACCTTATTCTACCTCACCATTGGCCAAACAGCTTTATTTATCAACCAATCAGAGCAACACATATTCACAGCACACAGAATGCCATCATCCCTCAAACACTTCTTGAGCCATAGAGGTTTGGTCCTCAGGAGCTTACCATATCTTATCACTACCATGTAATCTCCAGCAGCAAGTGGCTGGTGCATCTCTTAGGAAAAATGAGGACTTTTCATTTGTCTTATGCAATTTCAAAAATTTAGATCTTCTCTGACCAACGCAATGGTGGTATAAGTCCAACTGTAGGTGTGTTTGGCTGTTGGAAATAGAGGTGATGCATTCCAGTGTTCAATGGCCAGGCAAGAATAGCCTGCTGAGCTTCCTGGGTCCATGCCAATGTTTTTCTTTTTTTCTCTAATATTTTTAAAGTTTAAAACTCTTTTAGTTGTATATAGTAATAATACACAATGATGAATTTCATCATATTTCCATAAATCTGTATAGTGTGGTTAGATTCACCATCATTGTGCCCTCCTTGCTATGCCCCTCCCACCCCCCACCTGCTGACAGCCTGTGTTCCATCTAGATCCTCCTCTACTTTCGTGTTTTTGTTTTACAGGACAGAGAGGGATCTGAACTAAAGAGTTTCAGTAGGGTTCCTAATGATTTTAAGGAGTATTGGTGAGGGGTTACTCAGCCTTCTTTCTTCTCCTTTAAAAATAATCCTAATAGAAGTAGTTCGTTGGAATTCTGTTGCAATATTTTCGTATTTTTGGACTTTTACATGTATATTTGACTTTCAATTGGCTCACGCTTTTCTGCTTAAATGTTTAAATAATGGATAGCTATTTTGCTAAATAAAAATCTTTGAGTTGATAAGCCATCTAGAAATTAAATCTTTGGCAACAAATTTTGAGCAACGTTCTGTTTTTCTAATATCCCTTGGTATTGATACATTATTTCCTTTTGTTTATTTAAATGGAGTATTACTTTCAAACATTACTGTTTTTACATTTCCCCCCCACTTAGGGACCATGAAGTGGTTTTCCCCCATTCCCACCCATCAATTTTTGATCTTTCCTCTATTTTTCTCCTCTTCTTTAGGGATACTCAAACAATTTTTGGAGTAATTGTAGTCATTCAGACCACCATTTCCCTGTTGTGCTGCTAGGTTTTTAAACCCTGTCTGTCAGTTTCTGGCATCATATTGTTTTGGTTAATAGAGCTGGCTAACAATCCTTTCCCATGCTCATAGTCCATTAGCCAGGCTATTTGTCCATATTATTTGTGCTTTTATTTTAAGCTTATTTTCACTTTTAATATATTGTTATTTATATACATAATACATTAAATAATAATGTTACATTACTACATAATGCATATATTCTTATATATTCCATTGCAAAAATTACATGTATATGTGTTAGTGATATATTTGCAAATAGCCCTTGAGATGGCCTTTCTATCCCAATTGTAACCTTCTTTGTATACACAGCTGTGGAGTTGTTGTCTTCTAATTGAAACACTCCTTCCTGGAGAAGGACAGAGGTCTTTAAGACTCAGGAAATAAATGAAAATTAAAAGGCTCAGGAGGTTCAGAAAGTCACAAGATTTGAGAGGCATTTCTTCGAAGGTATAGGAGCAATAAGTAATCATTTGGGGCAGTAGACTCTCCCACTGGCTAGGTTGCCTAGAAGTCCTATAGTGAACTCCAGGGGAGAAATTTTCATTAGCAGTCCATGGTGACATGGGCTTGCTGGCAAATCAGTTGCATTCAGGTTGCCCACACACTTGCAAGTATTTTCTTATACAATAGTAAGTTCAATAGTCCACAAAACTGATGGGGTGAAATCTTCATTTTGGTTACTTACATTATCGCAAATCCTTTCACATTGTCTATATTTTTCCCAGTTTTCATATAATATTTTCATTTTAGACAAATTTGTTATTTGTTTCAGTTATTTTTCTGTTGTTTTAAATGAACTATGTCATATAATGCTGTAAAATTAATTTTGATTTAAAAAAAATCTGCAAATATTCTTTTGTAGCAATTTCAATTTTTAACAAATATTTCCTTCACGTGATAAGCCATCCTGTAATTGAAATCATTTATGCGTAAGATAATTTTATTTGTGTTCATGTAACTAAATAGTTTTTAATCAATGTATCATTTAATTATTTGTACATATATGATTTCAGGACCAACCACTTGATACTGGAAAAAGACAACCACAGCTACATTCTTTTTTGAGACAGTCTCTTATTGAATAGGTAGTTCATAGAAGCAGCAAGTCTAACTAGTGTGCAAGCTCCAGGATCCACTTGCCTTTGTTTTCCTATGCTAGGACTGTAGGTATAAACTATCCTACTTTGCATATGGAGGCTGGGAAATTTAAATCTGGGCCCTCTTGCTTGTGGATCAAGTAACTTACTGACTGCACTATCCTCCAATAATATATATAGCTGCTTGATATATATTTTTAGATTATTTTTATTTAACTGGTATGATTGAATTTCATGAAAACAGATTTATAGAAAACTGAATGCATCACATGTATTGTTTTTCTGATAATACCCTCAGATACAGCAAACCAGTGAATGTTTAGAGATCCTAATATTGGTTTAAAGATGTATTTTGTCACCAAGGGATTTTAGTTTAATTTTTATAACATTTTCCAAACGCAAATTGGTTATACATCTGTTATATATACATATTGGTGGAAGTATCAATGATAGGTGTGAAGTATTTCTTCAGCTGGTTGAAAAGGATCTTTGAGATTTGGGGAACAGATTGTTTGCTAAAACTCAGGGCATAGGGGGTTATGGAAATTAGTGAGAAAATTTGTCTGAAAATGAGAAGAGGACACAACAATGACAAACAATGGCTTTTTTGGGGGAAGCTAGAGGGAGGTGATAACAAGACTAATACAGATTCGTGGAGATCAGTATTTGAATAAAATGCATATCATTTGTTCTGCCTAAGGGAAGAAAAGCCACATAACCCCACACAGGTCATTGGCTAAAAAGCCTCAAGAGAGAGTCCAAGTTAAGGTCTGAGTGCCAGGCGTATAGAGCTAATTAAAAATATATCATTTAGTCACAAGTGGGCTTGCAAAATGCAGCACAGGAGAAACCCAGATATACATAATTAATATGTAGTTTTATCTACCAGGATGCATCTTCCTAAAATGATTGATGTAGCTACATGCAAGGCACAGGAAAATCCTAAATATGAATCAATATTAAAAATTGATGCCCCTGATATGTACAGAGGTTAACTCTCCCCCATGTGATGAGGGATGATATCAGGGCGTCTGCAGTGCCGCTTGCTTTTCTTAGACAACTGCATCCTTGAGTACACCAAGGTGCTTGATTTCTCACTCATCGATCCTAATTATTTCTCTTCCCCACTCAGGGTTAAATATACCTTAATGGATCTTAAATCCGCCTGACAAAGAGGCTGCCATAGAGTCTCATCTTACTCATGACATACAATTATTAATTAATGAGGGTCAGCTGCAGAAGAGGCTTGCCACTGATATGTGTAATAAGGAAAATCATTGCAGACTGAATTACGCACAGTAGAACAGGAAAGAGTACATTTTATTAGAACCATCAAAATTTCCTGTTTCCAAACTAATTAAGTTAACTCTTTCTGTAGTTTAAACAAATTGTGTTTATGGCTTTCATGTTGCTTCAATTTCCTTCTAGCAAATAAAATGTCTGTGTCTTTTCATTAAGGGCAATAAGCTTCCTTCCTACAGCAGTTAATTTCTTTTCTGGCATCACATTTCTCTTTTACACTATTGGGTGGGGGTCAAAGAGAGTGTGCAGTATCCATCTTTTGAGCTCCAGTCAGTTTTGGCAGCCCACAGTCACCCCAAAACAGGGAAATCTCTGTAGTGCCCAGTGCTGTTTCCCAACCAAAGACAAACGCTCCATGACACAGCGACAATTAACTTAAATCCTCCCCTTCTCCTTTGAGACACTCTTTGCACCTGATCACATTCTGGTTATCTAATCTTAGCTGAGACTTTGATTTGGGAATGCTCATCTCACGAGAGAATTCCTTTGAAGTTTGAGATCTTATTAAAACAAAGGAGGTCTGATGACCTTAGCGTCAACGAACTGAACTGTATCACAGACCAGATGTGCAGAGTCTCCTGGAGGAAAGATCAGTTTGAAAACTAAAGCAAAACAAAACAAAATCACAAAGCTTTGAGCTTAATAAACTTGCTTGTTTCCACTGGGGATACCCCACTTGTCAGACGCATTCTTAAAATTAATATGTAATATAGGCTTCCTTGCACAGCCACTGAGTTAGTCAATGTTAGGGTTTGTCCTCCTGAAACAATGTAGAAGCTCACCTCCCAAATGTGACATTAATGGTATTAAGAAGGTGGGCACTTTGTATGGTTATGCCATTTAGAGGTGTTTGGGAGCTGATAAGCATTTAATAAGGCTACTAGGTAGAGATTCCTGGTGGCTTAATATGTCAAGGGAGAGTAACCGTACAGAATCTGGGGCATAAGTAGATTCACTTCTTTAGCCATGGGACATACTACTGCCTTCCTCTTCAAAGCTCTCAGCAAGAATATTCAGACAATATTAATACACATTGAAGCAGGATCATATATATAAATAATAAAAACCATTAGAAATATAGAATGTGAAAACATTAGCATCAATTGGGAAAGAATTGTGCAATTAATTTCTTAAAGTTTGTGACTGTTAAATAAAAGATGTATAGTTTCTTCAAATAAAGAAATATCCTTTCTTCTCTCATCTCCCAAATGGCTAGAAGTCAAGGATCAGAGTTCACATGCTCAGCTGATTCAGCCTTTAGGCTTCAGAATTCTTTGCCTGGAACTTTTACAAGATTTAGTTTTATTGCAGTTCAGCTGGTTAGGGTAAATGTGAAAATGTAAATTAATTTCTTGGTCACCTTACAAACTAGAATACTAAAATGTTTATCCCACAGAAAATCAGATAGAATTCTTGGCTGGCTCTAAGTGCAATTGTTATGTGAATTTTAAGTCTATCTTTTCATTGTTCTCTATGGTTTATTCTCATAAGAACCCCCAAGTCTCAATGATGGGGCTTTCAGATTGTTTCCTGGGTGGGAAGATCTTTCTTTTGGCAAACATACTTGACTCAATCAGAGTACACTGTACAGCTGCTCTTAACATGTCCTTAGTTAGATGTCAACATATATCTGTTTGTGATTCTTGTTTTAGAGACTAAGGCATATAATGCTTACATCCTAAACATAAAGCTCTTCATTTTCAGATACTGTGTAGGACAAAAAATCTTAGAGAAAGGATTTAAGGGCACTTCCATTTTAATCTTCAGTTTAGAACTTAAACTCATCTTTCTTAAGAGCCAAGCTTTTGAATTCCTTCCTCTCTGCATTTGAATGCTACAATTTAGTTCTATGTCTTTCTTCAACAAAAGAATGATATTCCTTATAAAGACAAGATCTGTTCTGAAATAATATACAAACCTATCACAATATATGCAACACAGCAATTGTTGGAAATATTTTTTTGTTTTGTTTTTCAATGAGTAGAAGTAATGATTATTAACTTTCTTGGAAAATGTGTATTCATTTTATAAGAGAAATGTTATATCTAATAATGAATAAAAGTCCTTGATCAGTATTCTTCACATCCTGCATGTGCCTGAAAAAATGTCATTAGACAAGGGAAAAATTCTGGAATACTCAAATCTCAGCACAGAGAAGTGACTGTTAAATGCACATATAGGATATATTTAATAAATTGAGATTTAAGCCTAGGGTCCTGGTTACTGATAAAGACTAATATGCATAGTATAAAATTAGTATCAACACAGACAGATAATTTGATTAATTGATCTTAGTATGACAGATTATATTTTTTTATTCTTTTCTTAGTTTTACATTTATAGACATGAGTCATTTAACCAGTAAATACCACCATTTTATTAACATCTTTGGGGAATTTTTCTACATTTATTACTTATTTATTCTTATCTTGATTATGGTTGATGTGAAGATATAAACAAAATATTAGTAGAAATGTATCACCTTAATACAAACGAGCCTTCATAAAAATGCTTCTGTCTCTGATTGTGTCAAATGATGTGTGGGTACAGTTAGCTGAGGCTAATACTAAACATGCTTTTCTTCAGTTCTTTTACTTTGTTTTTTTTTTTCATAGTTCATACATAACAAAAGTAAAATAAATATATTATTTCAATATAATAATTTCTGATGAATGAATGATGACAGCTATGACCAATCAAGGTGGAGTTATCATTTTTATGGTACGCTTGTGAACGTTGACAACAGACTATGAATTCTGTCATGTGTAAGGATGTAGTGTCTTGTAATCATACAGCATTGTAGCCTATCATAGGTTATTTTGTGAATGAAGCTTTCAACATTCCAAAGCACTCATTCATTACAGTAAATACTTTAGTTTCTTGCCTGTCGCTGAGATCTAATAAGCCTGAGTAATAGAACTGGGGCAAAGCAGAAGGAAATCCATCCTTAGTCAACCTATCATAAACGCTGGGACAAAAGACAAACACGGACGTGGAGGAAGGGCCTCAGCAAACTGGTGCAGCATCGTCCCAGAGCTGTTTCTCTGCATGTGAGATGGTATTACTTTATCCAGGCTTCGACACAAAGGTGACACACCTGGAGTTTAAAACAGGTATATATAGTATAATTACATGTAGACTGCAGATGTGAAATGATGGCAGAAGATGCAACTGAGACTAAATTAATAGAGACAATAAAATATAAAACAATGGAAGCAAAAAAAGCCATATATAAATTTAAGGAGCAAACTAAAATAAGCTAAAATTATTTTGTATTTGACACCTGATAGGTAATCAGTATCCTAAATAGATAAGGGACAATTCACCTTAATAGCAACAACAACCACAATAAAAGAAGGCCCTACTCCATCACTGGCTGACTAGCATACAATATCTTTAGGATCATCACACAGAAGCTTTCATAGGGAAAGGGAATTAGTCAAAAGATATCAAAAAGGCGAATAAGAAATGTTTTTCTGAGAATAAAGGTCCAAGAATCTACCTCAGAGTGCATGCAGTCCCAGGAAATAGTTGACAATGTAATGAAGGAGGACATAAAATTCTAAACTATGTAGCAAGACCTAGTGTCCCCAGACCTTTGGAAGGGAAGTTACAGAATCTAATGAGCCTAGATGACACCAGCAATACATTTTTAGTCTTGATGGAAGTAAAACTGTACAGGAAAAAACTTTTATATAAATATCACCATAATCAGAGATTCAGAAATCAAAGAGCAGAATTCAATCTACAGCCTGGCTGGCAAGTCAGAGCAAATGATTGAGGCTTTTATATCATGAGGCTCACCTTGAAAGTCACCCTCCAGACTGTGGATGTTTATGACTGCACAGAGACACCATGATTGTAACAATACAGCAATAAGATAAAAATCATAATCTCTGTAAATCGTGGGTCCAGAATATTGTGTGCATGTCTGGAATACACCTCTCCATTTAATACCCTTCCTAAATAACAATAAGGATAGACAGAGAAGGTATTGTATACCACAAGTCAGATATAGCAAATAATTTCTGGCTTATTTTTCAAAGTTAAAAAAAGACTTAAAATACATTTTCTGGGCACAAATTAGTAATTATCCCTTGCTTTCAGTGAAACATGATGAAGTCCTGGTAAGTAAAAGTCAAACTACTTATGGGCTACCTTTAGAAAGCTGGTGTTTCTGGATTTCATGTCACACATGCTTAGGAAATGAGCTTCCATTATAATCAAGCAAATAAACAAACAAAAACCTCAAATAAGGAAGTCCAGTACCCCACAGACCATTTTGCAAAGTGTCTGCTGGATGCTCAGGAGAGAATTTCCTGTAGAAAGTGTTGGTATCACAAATTGCAAGCAAGTCAACAGGAGGATTGGGCCTATGGCCCAGCTAACTGTCAGAAGGCAGGAAAGGAGAACATCTGGCTGCTGTAATGGCCATGTGCATCACCAGTTCCCCTACCTGTCTCAGCTCTTGAATATGTGGGATAAGAGCTGCTGTAGAGATCATGTACCTCTGTCAGGGGCCACATCTGGAAAGACGTTGATACCAGCCGCGATTTCTTCTAGTGGTGATTAGAAGTTGTTCAGCAAAAGATAGAAGAGAAGCACAGAAGTGTTCAAGAGAGTCAACAATACAGCTTTGCTGTTTCTATGTATTTTCTTTAGCAGACATAGTGATGTTTGAGAATTTCCTGCTCAACCATAAGGTGTAGCTCTGAACATTACATGTTAGAAACTTAACTCTGGTGTAAAAATTTTATTCCTTTTCAGTATTAATGTAGAACTTAATTGGAAGATATTGTTCATTTTAAAGAGATTTCTTTGCACATTATTGTACATAAAATGCAAATAAAGTCATGAATGCATGTAATTATTCATTATATGCTAAATTAGGTTATCAAAAGGACAGCAATTTTATATCCAGCCAAAAAGATGTAACATGAACACAGGCAACTTCTTAACATTGCCAACACTGAGAGATACTGCTATCTGCTGTCCATCCTCTCTCTATTTTTATATAAACATGGGAAATCAGTGTTCTCTATGTTAAATTAGTTTGCATATCTTAAATCCTTCAAGTTCAAAGTCTTGAGACTTACCCTTCATTCCCATCAATACAAATTAATGATGAACTGCCATGGGTTCTGTTTTCATTGTGTGTAGATATTTTATAGATTACAAAGTATGCACAAATCAGTTGGAGCAGTCCTACCCACAGATGAAAACACAGCCAGAACTAGCTTGAAACATTTGTCAGCTTACGCATCTCTAAGTTATAGATGTGGAAGAAATATTAAGACAATGTGATTAAGGTTTTTTTTAAAATTTTTGTTTATTATTCTTTTTGTTCATTTCCCATATTTTCTTTGGTTGTTGTATTTCTAATACTTTCCTTCATTTTAGTTAGATAAGTTTAACTCACATGCCTATCCTTGATTAAGCCAGTGTAACCTGGTTGATAGTTTCTTTCATGAAACCTTGAAGTACCAATAAAGTTTCAGTTGTCTACCTACATATGGGATATTCATATCCACCTCTACAGCTATTTATGAATAACAAAAGGTGGACTGATATACTCATTAGTCAAGGGCCACCAGAATCATTCCTGTTATATATTTTTATACTAAGAAAGGTTCCTCACCATGACGAATTGTGAATTACACCAAGTTAAAAGTACTTGGTAATAAATTTTTAAGCCAGTAGTGATAATTTTTAGGCTGAACAATATCTTGAAGTAAGGTCAATTCAGTGAAGGATAACTTAAAATTTGTATCTGAAATGCAGGGGAGAATGAAACTGCTTTCGTCTTTTTTTATTATAAAGCCTAATTTGATAAACATTATGCTCATAGTGTGTGTCCATGTCTATATTTTCCTTATGTGTACCATTGTTCCTTCATAGAAATATCAATGTCAATCTTCTGAACCTCCTCTGATATTGACAACTGTTTCGAAGACATGTGGCACGTAATTTGCCTTCAGTTGCCAGAGGCCATAAGAATATGCAGCAGATGACAACTGATATTCATAAGGTCAGTGCACCAGATAAATAATTCTCTGATGCAGGAATCTTGTCAAGCAAGGCTTAAAAGGTCACAGGCTACCATGAATGCTGTCTGCTTCTGTCTGTAATTTTTTTGTGTGCTACCACAATTCTTCCTCAAACAGCTATGGGATTTTTCCACTGACTAGCTTGGTAGTGTATTTTCTCCATGAATATACTGGGCACATATATCTTTGGATGGTCAGGAAGATGATTTCTTCTTAAGCTGCATACTTTTGATGAATAGAAATAATACTAGGATATTTTTCTTTTCTTTTTAATTTGGTTTTTCGAGACAGGGTTTCTCTGTGTAGTTTTGGTGCCTGTCCTGGATCTTGTTCTGTAGACCAGGCTAGCCTTGAACTCATAGAAATCTGCCTGCCTCTGCCTAGTGAGTGCTGGAATTAAAGGCATGGGCCACCGCCACCCAGTTTAGGATATTTTTCATAGCTTAGGCTGACAACGGAAAATAACAGTATTCTCAGCTACAAAGACAGCTTTTTTTTTTTTCTTTTACACAATTAGCTGATTTAAGACTTTAGAGCAAATTCAAAGTAGACTAGTTTCCTCTGTTAATGAAATTCACAAGGACAGATTCCCAGGTGTCTGGTTGTTGAACCAAGGTCACAGGCATAAAGCAACTTTAGTGCCAATTCTTCACTTTCAAAACTCTGGCTGATAACATTAAAGACCTAACTCCCTACACAAATTCTAACTCTCTGCATGAACTCCTAATACCAGTCTTATGATACAAGACTCAAGGCTCAGCCAACTAACTATTTATCTTTGGGTCCTGGGATGCTGTTAAGGTCATTGTCCCTCGAGAAAGTGCAGAGTACTTGAGTGCTATGTGCCTCCCGTTTTTGCTTTACATCTTGCTCACCAGGGAGCTTGGCTGACAGCTGAGCATTGCCATGATTACTCCCAGCCATGCTGGCCTCCCAGACAGTGCAACATTTTCAAGTCTGAGAGAAGCCGTGTGATTTCACATGTGTTATCAGAATGGCTCTGCTTCTTCTTGTTTACTCAAGAAATGTAATGTGACCCTCAAAATGTAACTCATATATTATCTGGAGCTTTCTGTTGCAAAGAAGTTTTCAAGAAGCAGTAATAAAGAAAGTTACCATCAGAATGCATGTGCTCCTTTTCTACCCAAAAGATAGATAGTTCTCACTGACAATGTGGATTTTTTTGAACACCCTGTGTACAATCTCTCCAAAGACTGCAATATTCAGTGTAATGTAACTATGCACAACTTGATGTTACTAATATAATGGAAAATCTACTAACCAGTGTAGTCAAAAATTTCTTGAGTCCCTCCCAGCCCTCTGTGGTCCAGAAAAATCTCTCTCACTTATGTCCTATAGCTGCTTGGTCCCAAGTAAACACACAGAGGCTTATATTATTTACAAACTGTATGGTCTATGGCAGGCCTCTTGCTAGCTAGCTCTTATAACTTAGCCCATTTTTATTAATCTATATGTTGCCACATGGCCGTGGCTTACTGGTACTTTCACATCTTTCTTCTCCTGGCTTGGGACTAAGCAGCTTCAGGATGAGTGGGAGAGATGTGTCCCAACCTCGGGCCAGGTGGGACACTGAAAAACTTCTGACTGCAAATCAGCCTCCAGCTTCCCCACCATCAGTGGATTATAGCAGAGGAGAACATTGTGGGGTCTAAGCTCTGCATGCCAGGAATGAACATGGACACAGGAGGTTGTGAGGCTTTTGAGGCAGTTTACACAGACTCTGCAGCTACAGAGGCTGCTATGGAAGCAGATTCCAGTTGAGACCCAGGCACACACAGCCTACACGGGCCACACACAGGTGGACATAGGCACACAAAAGATGGCACACAGGACTCATGGAGGTAGGCATGCAAGCCTACAGACACACTCAGGCAGCTTGCTGGAGGCAAAGGGTGAGACTAAGAACCTTCCCTATGACCTCAAAGTCACATTGATACACAATCCACACAAATGTGTCATTTTACCAGGAACAGTTGTAAAAGAAATTACATCATTGTGTACTTTTGGGTTCTCCAGACATCTAATGTCAGCCATTTTGTGCCAATTTATAACTCCTTGATGTCTAGCATGGGCCATCTTATATCACTGTGAGACATTGCTATTGCTGGTTTTCTTCTTGGCTTCTGCTGGGTATCCATGCCAGTGCCAGGCTGTCTAAATATAAATTAGCAATTACTGCCTTTTGTTTTCAGGAGATATTTTCATTTTAAACATAAAATAAAAAACAGACAAAATGACACATTTCATGAGTTTTCAAATAATGTGTTACTCCATTTTCATGATTGCAGTATTAGTAACAATCACAGATTAGTTCCATGTTTAGTTTATCAGGCTTCTTCATTGAATAAGCTCACTGTTAACTCTGATCTACTATTATTTTTCCATTGCTTTTTAATTTGGCTCTTTTAAATAACTTCTCACAAATATGACTGCTACACCTAAGTGTGAACTTTGCTGAATCAATGAATATAAACACATCAAAATCTTGAGAAATGAGAATATGTTGAGATATAGCAATTTTAAACAGCAAAGTTTAACTCTAGTTCATCTTATAAAATCATTGCAAGAGTTTGGGGGTGGTTGGCAGAAATAAAGAATTATAATTAAGAAAACTACAGAACTCAGAAAATATTGGTTATCACAGATATTTTAAAGATTTCATATATTGAGATGGGTTTTAGTTTTACTACATAATATAATTTGGATTGTGGCAGAAAATTTTTTTCTTCAGTTCCTCATGACTAATAAATGGACTATTGTCTAAATGGAAGAGTATTTTTAAAAGATGCCTTCTATCTCATGGAAAACATAGCTTAAAAGTAGGTGAATCTTATCTCTCCTCATTCTTTTAAGACATGATTTGGTTCAAACTTCCTTTCCTAACACCTAATCTGAGATACGCTTTGATCTCAGTTGTTTCCTGAGCTATGTCAGGGGGTAATAAATGTAAATGTAACATTTAAAATACCAGTAATTCATTCTGTAAGAGCAGTTCAAAGGAAGTGCCTGCTGAAGCTATTGATTGAGGTGTGAAGTTTCTAAGACTCTTGACACATCTTCTGTTTTGAATTCTAGTGGAATTTATATGGACATAGTTACCAAACAGGTTAACTAGACACAGCCTGCCTAGTGAATTACATTTTAATCTCTAATTCACATGCCAGAATCTTATTATCCAGAAATGTATACATTTGTATTCAAATAATGTAAAAGTAAGACTTCTTTCACTACCTAGTACAAATAAACAGAAATGCAGATATCAGAACATTGTTATATGTCAGGTTTCACTTTCCTATTAAAGGATCTCATGCATAAATTTAGCTATTAAAATAATTAAGTTTCATTCAATATATGTGACAAAAGAGGTAATAATATATGGTTTTAATTATAATATTGTAACACTAAGTTTCCTCTATGACATTAACATCTGTTGAAAAGAATAAATAAAACAATAGGGAGTAAGTTTGCCTCATCCATTACTGACAAGGAAAAGGATGTTTATAGAAACATTTTAATCATTTAAATTGTTGATGTAGTTTGATGGCAAAGTGTCTCACTAAAACATATGTTTTTCATTGTCTGACTCATATTTTTCCTTCTCAGCAGGGAATTAACTCGAACTGATATTACCATAATAATAAAAGAGATTTACTGATACTCATTTCTCAATAAACAGATGTTGACTTCTATAGAGGTCAAAGTAAAAGGTACCTATAAAGTAAATTTCAAAAATCTCTGCTAATGGCTAGCAGATATTCAATAATGAACACAATTCAGAATAACTCTTTCATTGGAATAATCTTCCTATATATAGATATATAGGGGGTTCAACTCAATTTCCTTTTTGAATATAGTCATCATGTATGTCTAACTTTTAATTCACTGAGTTGCTTGAAAAATAGTGTGTGCACAGCACCAAAATGCTTATCCCAAGGTCTTAGACAGGACCATTTTTAAACTAATGCAGAATGAGGGCATTCCTTTCCTCAAACTTCATTGCCCAGATGGAATGTGAAGCTTATTGTGAGAAGGCAAATACGCTTGGCTTTGCCTGGGTCCTTTTATCATCTAAAGCATCTACGTAGTCTTCGCTACATAACTACCGAGACAAGCGGTGCAGGAGGAAAACTGCTCTCAGCTAGACGTAGACCATCTGTGAATGTGTCACCTCTGAGCTGTGCAGGTCATCAAACAGAAATTCACTATGAAGGCTTTGAGAGAACTCTTTTAAAATAGTATCCCTGAGATGATATCAAATCCCCACCAAACTGCCATATGGAGGATATAAGGCAAAGATAACCATGGTACAGAAAGTAGTACCTATATGAAATTAGAGAGCATAATGGCTGATTATTGGAAAGTATGAGTATAATTGAATCCCCTTCCTGAAGTTGTCTGGAAAAAAAGAATTATCTGAAGTCATGGTGTATTTACATACTCTAATGAATATTCATATAAAAATCTGGATTAAAAACAGAAACCAGGCTAGCACAGATGAAGTAGGGAAACTGATATCTGCAGAAAACCAGAGAGAGAAGGTGGAGCTTCAATGTATGGGTCTTAGGGAGATTTTAACACATTTAAGTTTAACCTATTTTGAATTGAATTTGGAGTAATTGCCTTACTTAATAGAAGGAACCCTTGCTCAGATTAAAATATTTGGATCACTTTTGCAAACTATTCTACTTCACATTCACAGAATTTCTGTTATTTTTATTTTGTTATTAAATGTGCCCTTTGGTAGTTTCATGCAAGCCCATAGTGAATGCAGGTTACTATCATCTCCCCCTCCTTCTTGTCTTCCTCCCACAACTGTCAAACAGTTACCATTTTGACTTCCAACTTCTTTCTATTTCTTACTTTGTACTCCCAAGATTCCAGTTCAAACCAGGATAGTTTCCTGGTTAAGCAAGACAGTATTTTCCCAAATGATTTCATTGAGTTTCTAGCCAGTTTCCCTATCTATTGACTGTACGGGTAAGATGATACATTAAATACATCATATATACATACATGTTTACAGATTGGGACAAGCCATTCTTCGTGTTCAAACCCGTGACTGCATTACCATCTATTTACAGTAACATGTAAACCACCAGTCTTGCCTGTTTCATTTCACCTTGTTTCATTTCCTTAGCACATCCAGGTTTGCATCTGTCTTGGGACTCTTACACATTTTCTTATGCTTGGTATCAGTTTCATTTTTACTGCTTGATTGAATTCTTCTAATTTTTACTTCTTAGTTTACCCCTCTCTTACCAAAGCAATTATTTTCTATTTCTATTGTGATGCTACTCTGCATCCTTTATTAAATTTGAATCAATCTCCCACTTTGTATGCTCATTAGATTAATATCACTCTTTCCTCAATACATTCTTGTATTAGTGTGGTAAAGAGACATGCCTACTTAATTTTCAATACTATAAATCCAAATCACAGACTATTATCTTAAGACATTAAGATTCTGATGTATAGTTTTTCAATGAAATGTAGACTTCAGTGATTCTCTGATTTCCCCAGAGAAAAATACATCGATAGTGAATTTCTAGAATAAAAAACATCTGTACCCCAAAGTGAAAAAAGATTTATTATATAAGCTAGGCTACGTGGTATTTGAAGCTGAGAATTTTACAATAGTCTATATTTAATATACAACATGATAGTCCACAACACAGAAACAGAAGGAACATTGCCTAATTCTTTTTATGATGCCACAATTACTTTTATGATGCCTGTTACTTCAACTACATAAAGTCCCAACAAAGAAAGAGAATTAAAGAATAATTTCTCTTATGAACATAGTTCCAAAATTTTTTAATAAAATAAATGAAAACCTAGTCAAAATACATAAAAAGATCATCCTCTATGAATAAGTAGGCTTCATCTCAAAGATTCGGAGATGGTTCAACACATATAAACCAATAAATATAAATCCACCTTGTAAACAGACTGAAGTTCCAAAACCATAAGATCATGTCATTGGATGCAGAAAAGACCTTGGATGAATTGAACACCCTTCATGATAAAAGTTCTAACGAGATTAAGGATGTAAGGGACATACCTAAACATAGTAAAGGTGATTTATAGCAAGCCCACATCAACCTAAATGGAGAGAAATGCAACGAAATTCCACTGAAAACAAGAACAATATAAGGTTGTCCACTCTTTTCATATATATTCAGTATTCCAATACAGCATTTGAAGTCTTAGCCAGAGTGATAAGACAAGTGAATGAGATTAAGGGGATTAAAATAGGAAGGTAGGAAGTCAAAGCATCTTTATTTTCAGACTATATATATATATATATATATATATATATATATATATACATATACATATACATATACATATACATATATATACCTTAAAATCTCCACCAGAAAACTTCTATAGCTGATAAGCACTTTCAGCAAAGAAGCAGGATAAAAAATTAACATGCAAAATCAGTAGCCTTTCTATATAAATAAATGACAAATGGACTGAGAAAGAAATCATGGAAACAAACTTTTCACAAGTACCTCCAAAGTATAAAATATCTCAGGGTAACTCCAACAAAGAAGGTGGAAACTTGTATAATAAAACCATTATGAAACTAAAGAAAGGCAATAAAGAAGATACCAGAAAATGGAAAGATCTTTCCTGGACATGGATCCATAGGATTAATATAGTGAAAATGGCCGCCATGCCAAAATTTAACCTACAGATTCAATGCAATCCCCATTAAAACCCTGGTACCATTTTTATAAAACTTAAAATGATGATTTTTAAGCTTCATATAGAAACATAGAAAAACACAGGATAGGCATAAAAAACTCCTGTGTAATGAAAGAAATGCTGTAAGTCTTACCATCTGTGATCTCAAATTGTACTCCAGAGTTCTGTAATAAAAACAGCATGGTATTAGCATAAAAAGTCAGTGATCAGTGGATCAAATTGAAGACCCAGAAAATAAGTATACACACACACACACACATACACACACACACACACACTCACACTCACACACACACACACACACCACATACACCTATGGACACATGATTGTTGATGAAGAAGCCAGAAATATATACTAGAAAAAAGACAGCATCTTCAACAAATGGTACTGGTCAAACTTGATGGCTACAAGTAGAAGAATGGAAAGATATTTGTGCAAAACTCAATTCCAAATATATCAAATCCTCAAAGTAAGGTCAGATACATTGAAATCAATAGAAAAGAAAGTAGGAAATAGACATGGACTCATTGGCACAGGAAAAGACTTTCTGAACAGAACACCATTAGCCCTGACACTAAGAACAACAATTAATGAATTGGACCTCATGAAATGGAAGTTTCTGTACAGGAAAGGACAACATTTGGACAAAGCAGAAGCCTACAGAATGGGAAAAGATTTTTACTAACTAACTATACATCTATTAGAGGGTTAGTATCTAAAATACATAAAGAACTCAAAACTGGAAATCAAGAAAAAGAATAACCTAATTAGACATAAGGGCTGGAAAACACTTAAAAATGTTCAACATCCTTAGTTATCAGAGAATGTAAGTCAAAACAACTTTGAGATTCCATCTTACACTAACCAGAATGGCCATGGTTGATGAAACAAAAGACAGCTCATGCTTCTGAGAACGCGAAGTAATAGAAACACTCATCATTGATGGTATGAATGAAAATTTGTACAGGCAATATGAAATTAAGTATGGCAGTTTTGTGGGAACCTTGGAATAGATCTCTCTCAAGGTCTGGCTATACCACTCTTGGGCATATACCCAAAGGACTCCACATCCTACTACAGAAACAATTGTTCATCTGTGTTCATTACTGCTTTATTAACAAAACCCAAAAATTGAAATCAGCCTATATGTTTGCCAATGGATGAATGGATAAAGAAAATTAGGTACATTTACACAATGGAATATTATGCTGTTAAAATATCAAAATCATGAAAATTTCAGGTAAATGGATGGAGATAGAAAAAAGATAATCCCTAAGGAGGTAACCCAGAACCAAAGTGACAAATAGGTATAGATTCACTTATCTGTGAATGTGAGCTGTTAAGTTTTTGATAAGCATGTTGCACTCGGTGTAACCACAGAAGTTAGCAACACAGCTAGAGGTTGGTTGGGGGAGGGAAGTATCACCTTAAAAAGGAGAAACAAAATAGAAAGTTATGGATAGATTGGGTAGGAAAACCTGAATGAGAGGATGAAACCCAGAGTAGCATGGAAGAAAAGGACAGTGGAGGGAATACGGGTAGGGACAGCTAAAACTAAGGTCTATTTGAGGGGTGGTAGAAAATGTTTTAAAGTAAAAGATTCTAAAATATATACATAAATGAAAATAGTATGAATAGTATCACCAAATAACATGGAGACAATAGTCTGGGTTTCCATGGGATCCCTTTGGCCAACAAGTCAATTAGATACAACCCGTTCCAGGTATTAGTGGAAAGAGATCTACAGTTGTTGACCAAAGGGATCCCATGGATACCCCCAAACAACCCAGACTATTGTCAAATCTAACAGTTGTTCTTCATAAACTGACAGTAAGGCCTTATTGTTCAAGATAACAAATCATTAAACAGCAAAGTCTAGTGGCACTTAGAGTATTTACTCCACTGACTAGTGTTTATTGTCCTAGAAGATACTTTTCATGGTACCAAAGGAAAAAAGTAAATAATAACCCAGATACAAATCCTTCAATCTACAATGACAGTCTACCTGGGTGGGGTGAATCTAGATAGAGTTGGAGATGGGGAAATGATGATGAAAATACGTTATATGAAGAAAATACCTATTTTAACAAAAAGATACAACGTCATGGAGGCTAGAAGTTGGTAGCATGGCTTATTCTAAGAAAGAAAAACCAAGATGCCAGTGGAGTAATTCTCTGCTCAATGGTAATGCTGTGACCATGGGTCTGGTGGTATAACTTCTTGAGTCTTGGGATTGAAACAATGAAACCTAGATACTGATAAACAGCAAAAGGACATTCAATTTTCAGACATAGCAAGAACACTTCTATCTTTACATCTTCATTTGAGTGAAACTGACTAGATATTACTCCCACATATCAAAGGTGGAGCTTTGTCACTCAGTCCACTGTCTAGAATACAGTTGTCCTTAAAACACCCTCATAAGTGCCTGAGCATTTATTGCTAGCAAATATCCTTGTTTCTCCATAGAAGAGGAGCTAGATCCATTTCTACAGAGACAATGAAAAAAAAAAAAGTAACGCTTTCAGTTGCCTGAGTATAACTACATCAAGTAACTTGCTATCCTATATCAACCACTGAAAGACTATTTTGTCAACTTGGCACCAATATGCATCACTGTAAACTATACTAAACTGATAAATAGAGGCAATAAAATGGTGGCAGTTTTGACTACCACAATTCAGTACAAAAGGAAACCCAACCCTTTCCCCAAAAAAGAGACAACTCCCTTGAGTAATGTCCACTCCTGTGCTCATTCCTATCTCATGTTATAGGTATAGTTGTGCAAAACCAACAGCACTAAAATGTTCTTACAAATCCAATAATCTGTAAGATGCAGAGTGGATTGGCAACAAGGATATTGGGTGACACTTTGGCATCATATACTTGCTGCCTTCTCCCATAGTAGTGACATTAACAGCTACTGGTGATAATTTTCAATTAATTATATTTACTGAGGCTGAGAGATGCTCATTTTGTACTCATGAGCTGAATTTCTCTGAAGGTTCTCTTTCAATGAAAAGGGGTGAACTAGAATGTCACCTTAAAAATAGAGTATAAGTTTATACTTTGCTAGTCTTACGTTTTCACAGCACGGGGTGGTATAACCTCCGGTGTGTGCAATTTACTTTACTCTCCCTTTTTTCATAATATCGTCATTTGCTCATGAGTAAGTGTCTACTAAAAGTATTATAGTCTATTATAATCATTATTATTTTTAATACTCTCATGGTGATGAGTATGGCAAATAGAAGGTTTCTTTAAGGTAGCTTTTTCGTTTTTAACATTTTCTGCAATAATCATGTACTGCCTCTTGCACTACAAATTGTTCTGGATTTGGTTTGTAGTTTACTTGAGTTGGACTGAGAATTCAACCACTTCTCAAAGGAAGTTTGATTTAGATTGGTTTCAAATGATATTTATCAATGAAATTTAGATTTAACTATCATTTTTGTCACTATTAACCCATTTTTAATAGAAACACCCTTTATCCAGTATCAAACATTAAACTGTATAGTAATTCATACTACTATTTCAAAGTCACAGTGAACTTTCATTTTCCTCTCAGCTGTCCTGATTCACATTATTGTTATTTATATGTAGTATTAAAATACTGTAAATACAAGTATCTTGGTTTATTTTACAATTAGTATAAAGTATTTCCTAAATTACAAAATCTTTTTTCATCTAAAGGGAAACCACTGAGTAACACCTAACTTTTAATTTTAGTTATTCATCAGGATGACTTTAATCATATCCATGAGAACTAGTCCTTCTACTACAGTAACACAAACATATCATAGACCTGATTTAGTTTTTTTTTCTTATAAAATGATAATATCAGTGTATAGCTTTTGTTTTTATATCAATCTCATGCATATATACATACATATACACACACATAATTCTACAGTTTTCATGGAGTTTTGTTCTGTTAGTATGTCATATGTAGTTTATCTCTTGCTTAATAATGTCTAAAATATTTATAATTCATGATTACATAGGTTTTGAGAACATTTTCAAATTTATATAATATTAAATGTGAACTTTGTCTTTTTTATTAACATCATCACTTTGTTATTGAAAGTTAAACTAACTAAATACAGATATTATTCATAAGAATATGAGAACTTAGATTTGTAATCATCAAAGATCAAATACAATCCACCCAAGTATTCAGGTTTAGTATTTCTTTCAATCTATATTTACAGGAAAGAAATCCTAACACTGAGTACCTTGGAATGATTATATTTTCACAGAGTCCTCAAATATTCTATAAAAATGTACATATTTCATAAAGTCCCTAAAATTTATCAGAATTCTATTGACATTTTTGATTTATATAAAACATTCTGAAAGTAATGGAAAAAGATAAAAGTCCTAAACAAACACATTAACTTGAAAAAATAATAAAAGTATAGGAGTCACTATTACTGACTAAGCAGAGTACCATAGAGCTATAATACCTACAACATGTAGCAGAACATAAAAAACTATATACCATCTGATGAATCATAATAGAAAGTCCAGAAATACATGTATGCATGCACAATCAACTGTAGGGGAGGCTTAACCTGGCATATCACCCAGGAAAGTAGTACATGGTTCTTCTATCCTGCCCTTGCTTTCTTTCAGAAGCTCATGTCCCAAAAGTCTAACAGCCTTATCATAAGGGATGATCACACGTCATTGCTAGGACATTTATAAAAGACAATGACCCTAGCTGTAAGAGTTATTCAGCAGTTTGGGGTTAAGGTGACTCCTATTTAGGTTGCAGACCTCAAGGCCAGAATGCTTGCACACACACACACACACACACACACACACACACACACACACACACTGTTTGAAATCATGTTCATAGACCATGAAAAATGGCCAAACCTTAGCCAACCCCATGAAAGAGTATCAATGAATCCTGCTGCTTCCTTAGTTCAGAGAGTACTTCCCTCTTTGATCAGTGCTGTTCCCTCTGCTGAAAAGACATGAAGACTCTGTGAGGACACCTTGCCTCTCTTGGTTTCACTGTTGTGGCAAGAGGCCTACTATTGATGTCAGACATGCTGTCCTCCCTTGTCACTTGTTAGCTGTCAACTACGCAGGACTAAGGTGCTTTGTTCCAGTCATCTTTTACCCCGAAAACGCAAGAGTCCTGATGTTCTCAGTTTTCATTTTCCCAAGAAAAACAGTAAAGTGCCTTTCTTTACCTTAAAAGATTCTTAGCTTAACTAGAAGACATAAAAATAATACATGGTGATTTTGTCAAGATGACAAATTAATCTATGCTCCATGGAGTTGTATATAAGGAAAAAGAAACATTAGCTAATTTAGCTATCACACTTAAAATTGCAAAATGGCCATGGATATAGAGTTGTTCAGCTATCTTCATCTTATCAAACAGACACTGTCATGGTATTGTCTTAAAAAATGTGTTTCAGTGAGATATTTTGAAAAAGAGACCACATGAACTAAGGTTTGTGGTATTCCACGATATAATTTTTTTATTAGTTATTGTTGTTAAGTTCTTACTCTCCTTGATTTACAAATAAACATTGTCTCAAGTGTGGTTAGACAGAAAAAAAAACACACACAGGCATTCTTCAACTGAAGATGGGATTATATCTAAATACAAAACAAAACAAATCAAAAACAAAACAAAACAAAAAACCCAAAACTCAGCACGTACTAAAGATATTGTAAGTCAAAATAGATGTAAAAACCTTGATAAATCATAGATTGAACTACTGTATATTAGAGACCATCTGTAGTGCTAGCTGACCTGGATTAGGTATTTATTTAGGGTGTTGGCAACTACTCCTTATCAATAATGGACAGTAATAAGTGTAATGTTTCAATTTTAGTTTTTCTTTTGGTGCTTTTTCAAATCTTCCTGGAAAATTTTTGATAGCCTGTCTTTTATTCCTTGTGATATCATATCCTAATTTCATTTTTTTCAACTAGATTAAAGATTCCCCTATTATAAATCACACCTGATAAATTCAATATCTGCTTTTTTTGAGAATCTCATTTTTCAGTCAGTAATTTCAGCTAATTTTCACCCATCATAGGTTTCAAAATTTGTAAAAGGTTTAATTTCATGTGCCTGGCAAATGTGTCTGAAAAATATTTTGAGAAATCTTTTGAAGAATGTCTTTAGGAGATGCTTATTCACCAAACAGGCTTGAGAGATTACTACCTCATAACCCTCACAGCTTTCAGGACAGACTCGGGTTTAGGTGACATAAGTACTCAGAATTCCATCTCCTGTCATTTGTGTGTAGGCTGCAATGGAAAGCAAACTTCTGTGGCGACCTGTTTATTGTTATTATTTATTCTTATCAGAGCCAAGACTGACAAAATCTGCATGATAATGACTTCTTTGTTTTCAGTGTTGTGAGGAAAGTTAATCCAATAAAGGTGGCATGTCTCAAAAGCTTTGCCTCCTACAAGGGTCTTCATCCTGAATTCCTATTCTTCCCAGTTTTATATTCTGTTCAGGACAAAGCTGTGGCTTATTTCAGAAGTTGAAATTAGCAGGAACCAATAACCAAGCAAACACTTGCATAGAGTAGGGCTTTTTGCTTCCTGTATCTTTAGAGAAATTATTTTTTTTCATGTTAACACCATGTTCTACTTGCTCATTATTATCTTACTCTCAATAACATCAAGAAATACCAAATCTTGACTTACTTCCTCTCCCTTAGAAGTTATTTTAGTTCTATATTTTTTCCATAAGCAGTACTTGTATATAATTTTACTAAAAATAGTTTTCTTGCACACAATATATTCTGTTTACAGTTTCCCCAACAATATTTCTATATTTTAATTTAGTTCATGAATATTATATCAAAATCAAATACATAAGCATGTATCATAGATTCATTTTTTACTTAGTTATTTTCTATTATATTTATTGAAGATTTAAGCACAGAATCTCACTCTTTGAGCCAACTTACCCATATCTTAATAATCTACTATGTTAAAAGAATTATGTAAATTATATTGAAGTATAATTAATGCTTATCATAAAGATGGGGAAAGTAGTTTAACTCTTAACACTTTGTATAAGTAGGCTTATGAAGGTAAAGTTTTAATTGAATAAAACATGCTTTGAATCCCATTTGGTTACCAAATGATTCACAGCAGATATGTTAAGGAACAAACGACTTAATCATGTCAGTCCGAGAAGCAGTGCAGAACTCAACAAAATGGTGCTCAGACTGTAGATTATGTCTTCAGCGGGTAGCCCAACTTAACTCACTTCTGACAGTGACACTCTTTAGTGAAATGCAAACACAAAAGAAGAAACTCCTCTAAGCAGTGGTTTTGCAGATCATTTTGCAGTATATTTAAATATTCCTATAGTATGATCTGAAAACTTACTTTCATTGGGACTCTGTAAATACAAGTTCCTGATGATGATTACTAGGAGAAAAATCATTTTTAGGTTAAAGAATAGCAACACAAATAGTAGATATTTTAATTTTCTATCATATAGCTTTTTTTATTTTTATTTTATTTTTTTGTGCCTGTCTTACTTAGGGTTTCTGTTGCTGTGAAGTGACACCATGACCATGGCAACTCTTATAAAGGAAAACATTTAATTGGAGCTGACTTACAGTTTCAGAGGTTTAGTCCATTATCGTCATGGTGGGGAGCACGGTGGTGTGCAGGTAGACATGGTGCTGAAGAAGGAGCTGAGAGTTCTACATCTGGACCCACAGTCAGAAGGAAGAGATATTGAGACACACTGGCCAGACTTGAGTATCTGAGACCTCAAAGCCTACTCTCATTCACAGACTTCCCCCAACAAGGCCACACCTACTCAAACAAGGCCACACCTCCTACTAATGCCTCTCCTTATGGGCCTATAGGGTTCATTTTTATTCAAACCGCCACAGTACCATATATTAAAGCTCCATGCAATACTAAAGTCACCTTTAATTAATAGAATATTCAAAGATGGGGTGAAAACAGAGAGAAGAGAAAAAGTAAAGTCTATGAATAGGGTTTTCCAGTTAATGATTTGTTTATACAGACCAACTTATACTGAAAAGGTAGAGGATGCCTTATATGTCTCCCTGTGCAAGGCTGTGAGTATGGCCAGGGAATAAGAGGCTGAGTGTTGTTTTTCTTTAAAACTGTGGCTGCCTTTTAAACCATGGATGTCCTAATCAGAGACTGCAGCTCTGCTGATGGTAAGCAAGAGCCACAGCCTGAGGGGATTCTGTTCCCTCAGGTGCCATCTCTTTCCAAGCTACTAAGAGAACTTATCTAAATCTCTATCTCTCTAAAGAACTCAAGATTCAAAGGTTGAGGTGGATTTCTGGTGACTCAGAGAGGCTGAATATTAAGTACCTGAACTTTTCCCTTTGCTTGCACCATCCCCCGTTCCCCCCAAACCCCCCCACAGCATCCTTCTCTCAGCCCCCACTTAGAAACCCTCCTCCCCACCACTTCCTGTCAGGTACTTGCTGACTCAGCCTCCTACTCGCAGGTTAATTTTATTTAATCAAACAAATGTAACACATCTTTGCATTGTTAACAAAAGCAGTAGAAAAGAATGCAAAACCCTTTAAAATAATATTCCACAACAGCTGAGTCACTCTCCAGACAAGTGGTGTTTGACATACTTCATACCCTCTCTGGGGCTCAACTAATTGACAAAACTGTCACGGCGTTAGTTAGCGGAGGACTTGACAGGTACTAGTCACCTGGCAAGAGGGAAATTCAGGTGAGAAATCACCTCCGTCAGACTGGTCTGTGCAGCTTTTTCCTTAAAAATCCCCTCCGTGTTCAATGAGTTGTGCGGGTGTTGTCTTCAGCCATGGGGCCTTGCTGTCAGTGTGTGGAGAGCCACCTGCACTTTTGGCAACAGCCTGGGTTGTTTGGAGGTTCCCATGGGACCCCTTTGAACAAAAATTCAATTAGATGTAACCCAATCCAGGTACTGGAAAATCTATTTGGTGACAAGAGATGGCCAGTTGAGACTCTGTCTCCCCATTATTTGGTGATTTCATTTTGGTTATCTTCATATATGTATATATTTCAGGAAACTTCTGTTGTATTAGATTTCCATACTACCCCTCAATTGCTTAATTTTAGCTGTTTCCCCCTCTTCCCTTTCTCCTTTCTCTCTTTCCACTGGATCCTCCCATCACAGCCCTACCCTCATCCATTTATAACTATCTATTCTATTTCACTTTTCTTACAAGATCTGTCCCTCTTAGTCCTTTAATGTATATCTAAACTCGTTGTTTCTACAGAATGTAGTTTGGTTATCATTGATTTAACAGCTATAATTGAATATGAGTGAATATAAACCACATCTGTCTTTCTGGGTCTAGAATACCTCACTCAGGCTAGTTTTTTTTTTCTAGTTCTATCCCTTTATCTGCAGATTACATATTTTCATTTTTTTATTGGCTGAGGAAATACTCGATTGTATAACTGTTCCATACATTCTTCAACAATTGTTTTGTTGAAGAATATATAAGTTGTTTCCCATTTCTGGCTATCATGAATACACCAACATTTAACATGGTTTAGCAAGTGTCTTTGTGACAGAATGAAACATCCTTTTGCTCTATGTCCAAGACTGGGATAGCTGAGGTAGCTTAATTCCATATTCCTGAGGAACTACCACATTGATTTCCATAGTGGATGTTCAAGTTTGCACACCCACCAGCACTGGAGGAGTGTTCCCCTTGCTCCACATCCTTGCCAGCATGAGCTGTGACTTGTGTTATTGATCTTAGCCATTCTTACAGGTGTAAGATGGAATCCCAAAGCACTTTTGATTTGCATTTTTCTGAAAGCTGAGGATGTTGGACATTTTCTTAAAGTGTTTCTCAGCCACTTGAGATTCCTCTTTTGAGAATTCTGTTTAGAGAGCTGATGTTTTAATTTTCTATCCTACAGCTTCATTTCGTTTTTGGACAGTTCCTAGAATTCCTAGGGTTTTTGATGAAAGAGATTCAGAGGAGTCCTTATTTGTAAAGGAGATGGAGTTAAAATTTAGTTCTAGCGGGCAAATTTACTCTTGTCATGGGACATAGAAAGAATGCAAGAGATATAGATGGTGGATGACTCTAACACAGTCTTTCAGACACACCAGGACTGATACTTATATGAACTCACAGTGGCTGTGACAGAAGTACAGAACCAGACAAAATTTAATGTTGAGGGCTGGAGAGATGGCTCAGAGGTTAAGAGCACTGACTGCTCTTCCAGAGGTCTTGAGTTCAATTCCCAGCAACCACATGGTGGCTCACAACCATCTGTAATGAGATCTGGCACCCTCTTCTGTATACATAATAAATAAATTAAAAAAAAATTAATGTTGAGAAAGGGTAGTGAACACGAATCCCTATCCTTAGCCAAGAAACCATTTGCAATTGATATCTGCTGGGTAAGGGAAATCAGTTTTCTTCACTGGAATCTCATGGGGTGTGTTAACTACCCTCCAGGGCATGCCTGATGTCCAGGACTAGTTGGCCAGTGCTAAACAGATTCCATTCTTGAGGGACCTTTCATTTGCTTTGGTATATTTTTGCCTTATTGATATTTTGTTTACTTTCATTTATTTTGTTTTGAGAGAGAGAAAAAAAAACACATTTGGTGGGTTGGGAAGTTGGGAGGGTATGGGGGGAGTTGGAGGAGAGAAGATATTATTGAAATATATTATATAGAAAGAATTGAGTAAGTCAGAGAGCTAACTGCATCTGTAAATACATGTAATGTCCACTGAGTGTATACTGTCTGCAAAGTATATGACATTAACTTATACTCTCTGACTTCAGCCTTCCAAAGTCTAGGATTATGGGCATGTGAGAATTTTTTAGCTACATTACTTATGTTTTATGTTTATTAATTTATTTTTAAAAGTTAAATAATAATTGCCTAAATGTATGGTATATATTATGACATATGTGTTAAACACCCCCCACACACACACACACATTTGCACACACACACTGTTGTTTTGTTGCAGTGTAAGATGCAAGACACACTGTGTGGCTCTTGTGAAGCCAAATCTCTTTCTCATGATCTACACATTCAGTGTGACAAACTAATGTATCTATTGTTTCACACACAGTCAGGATTTAATACACCTATGTTACTGTTTATATCTTCTAAATGTGTCCAGTCTAATTTTTTTTTTTTTTTGGTTTTTCGAGACAGTGTTTCTCTGTGTAGCTTTGCACCTTTCCTGGAACTCACTTTGGAGACCAGGCTGGCCTCGAACTCACAGAGATCCGCCTGCCTCTGCCTCCCAAGTGCTGGGATTAAAGGCGTGCGCTACCACCGCCCGGCCAGTCTAATTTTTAATTAAAAAATTTTCTCTCTCTTTGAAGTAAGAATGTGGAGGTATCTTTGTGGATTTCTGGGGACCTCTCTAGCACTTTGCTTCTTCCTATTCCCATGGAGTCTTCATTTACCAGGCTGAGCTGAATCCCTAGGGGAGTCCTTGCCCTGGAGGAGATGGGAATGGGGAGAGGGCAGGGGGAGTGGTGGGAACATGGGCAAACTTAACTATACTGTCTTTAACCCTTTCTTTTACTTTATCCACATTTAAAAAAAATTTTTAGTAAAAACATTTTTTCATATATTACATATTGACAGCCTTTTCCCCCTTTTCTGATTCCTCCCAGATCCTTTCCACCTTCCTATCCTCTCATCTTTAGGTTCTTTTTTCTATCTCTCTTTCTTTTATAAAAACAACAGACAAAAACAAAACCACAACATAAAACAAGAAACATATAAAAAATAACCATGATTAGAATATACTATATAAAAATTATTTTCAATAAAAGTACATATATATTACAAAAATGAAAACACAAAAATGAAAATCAAAATAAACAAATGACTGATAAGATAATGAAAAATGGGGCAAAAAGTCTATAAAATATCATTGAGTTTGTTTTGGATTGGCCAACTACTCCTGGGCATGTGGCTTACATTGAGGTGTGATTCATACATCCAGTGAGACTTTGCTGGAGAAAACTGACTTCCCTCTGCCACAGCTATCAATGACAGATAGCTTCTTTGGGGTGTAAGCTCTCAATGCTGGGATCAAATCTGGCTTATGCAAGCCTTGTGCAAGCATGTACACATCCACAACTTCTGTGACTTCATATTTGCATGAAACCTATTGTGTTGGTAAGATATTATTTCCTTGCAGTTATTCATTCTATCTGAATCTTACAATCCATTTGCCTCTTTTGCGTAGATCCCTGAGCCTTTAGTGAAGGGCTTTGATGAAGATGTATCATTTAGAATTGATTGTACCAAAGTTTCTCACTATTTGTACATTGTTCAGTTGTGGCTAACTATATTAGTTCTCATCTACTTCAAGATGCAGGTTCTCTGATGAAGTCGCCTGGGACACTGATCTATGGGTATAGCAGAATGTCATTAGGAGTTATTTTATTGCTGTGTTTCCTTAGCAGAATAATAGTATTTTTTTGTCCCCTAGGCCCATGACCTATCTAGGTGTAGGTTGTTGGCCACTTTTGGAGTATCAGGTATGGGTTCCATCTCATGGACTGGGGCCTTATATCAAATCAGAAGGTGACTAGTTACTTCCATAACGTTTTTGCCACTACTGTCGCAGTATATATATATATATATATATATATATATATATATATATGTATACAGCAAGCAGGTGACTGTTATAGGAGATAGGAATAGTAGGTAGGAGATGTTGCTGATTGTCTTTCTCCTCTGGTATCTTGAAGAGTACCTCCCATACCATGAATACTAGTTAGTAGGGGTGAAGCTTCTAGTTGGATGCCAGCTTGCCTTCTCTTAATTTAATGATATAAGTAGGTGTTGTCATAAGTAATAAGGCTTCACCATCAGGTTCTGGAGTGTAACCGATAGCCTTGAAATAGCTATGATAATATGGGTAAACCTTTTCTCGATTCATTATTTATTCAAACATTGGCTGACTCTGCCCTTCATCTTTTTACAACATCACTAATAGGATGTTAAAATATTAGATTTCATACTTTAAAACATCACACAGTGATTCTCTGCTAAGTTATTAAATATTTTAAACTTGTATATATTTTATAGAACATATCATCTATTTTTCTCTATTCCATATTTACATTAGTTTTGCATAAATATATAATGTAAGCAATATTGATAAATGGCACACATTTCTTGATTAGTTTGCTGACAAGTTATGAGGGCTCCAAGTTTCTATTAGCTCTCACCACATACAAAACACAAAATAAACCAGTTTATCATTTCCAGTAGAATTGTTAGAGAAGCCCTTAAGGGCCTCTCAACATCATATCAAACTGGATAGTTTAGAAGATATTCTTTGAAACAAGTTCATAACTGCCTCAAATTGTGAATTGAATAAAGTATTCCTTTCCATCCTTATAGTAAGAAATATGATTTAAATTTGAAGAGGAAAAATATTTTTTTCTAATTGAAATCCAGAATATCTATATGTCTCTCTTTCTCTGTCTGTCTCTCTCTGTCTCTGTCTCTGTCTCTCTCTCTCGCTCTCTCTCTCTCTCTCTCTCTCACACACACACACACACACACACACATATATATATATATATATATATACAAACATATACACACATCATTATCATCATCTATTTATGTGCATCCCTCTCTTTCTGTGTAGCAATCTGAAAATACTTGGTACAGATAGGAAAGTCAGCAAAAATACTGTAATTTAGAAAAATCCAATTCATCACTTCAAAAAAGGCTAGGGAAATGCTATCCAGAATTTGTCTAACAATATTTTTAGAACTTTGTAAACTGACCTAATTCAGAAATGTGGTTTTATCACATTTGGTAGGGTGTGAAAGCAGACTGATCTCACTGACTTATAAAGCTCTCTGCTCCTATGATTTTTGTCAACATATGTCTATTTCCACCTCTTTTCACATTGCTTTTTTTACATATACTTCCTGTCAAGTAAGTGATTGAAAGAGGATGCATTAATTTATTATATCAATCATGAGATGCTATTAATATCAAATCAAAAGGAATATTGCACCTGTATAGACTTCCTCACTCAAACATAAAATCTACGTGTTTGGCAGAATAAAAAAAGAAAAAAATAAAGATCAATGATTTGTTGATGTTTTATTTAGGTTAGGTTGCAGAAAGTCTATATTTTAATCATCATGAATATAATTAATGTAAAATAACAGTGTTCTTATTTTCACACAAAATCAAAGATACCATAAATCCTCGTTTGTGCACTCTTCTTTCTGTTAAGTCAGTTTTGTTATGTATGCTCTGGAGACCCACTCATCCAAAGCCCATTCAGGTAACTATAGTGGGCACGTCATCTGTTGTTTTTTGGTCTCTTCCTTCACACTTAATGACATCAGTACATTTTCCTAAATTAATTCAGATCCATCTCTAGACTTTAATGGTAGTATTTTATTTTGTTCTTTTGCTCTATTGCTTTGAACTTTCTACAGAGATGCATCTTAGGTCATCTTTCTGACTTATGTTCTGGATAGTCTGGAGGAGAAGTCAGTCAACCTTTGCTGTCACAAATGCCTTAGGACTTGAGGCATCATTCAGTGGATCACAGCTGCTGAACTCCGTGGTTGTAAGGTGAAGCACTCATTGACAATCTGGAAATCAAACAGTGTGACTCTTCTGCAATACATCTTCATTGACAAAACAGGGGCCGGCCAGACCTGACCCATGGGCCACAGTTAGCTGACCCCAGTTTAGAGGAAGATATTTGCTTCACCGTTTTAACCCATGATAGTTCAGGAAGTAATTTCACTTTTATATAAAATATAAAGTGTTAAGAAACCAGTTATGTAAGCGCATATCTATATGAGTATATTAGGAATCCCAGCTAACAAACAGACATGAGTCTACCTGGTCAGAAGGTGAGTACTAAGGTATACACTAATTCTCTTATTGTATATTTTTAATTACTGGCTCACAAACCTGATGCACTAACCAGAAAAAGCTAGGGTGTTTACCACAAACATAAGTGGTAAAATTGACTGTTTTTTTTTTTTCTCACATCACAATTGATGCTGCCTCAAGTAATGCGATCATAGCAGAGAAGGCTAATGAACGGACAGACTCTGAACGAGGCCCAGTTGCCAGGCAGGTGCACAGGAAAGAGCTCTGAAGGACATGTGTGAAATTTTATTGGTTAAGAATGTTACTATTTGCCAGGCGGTGGTGGCTCACGCCTTCAATCCCTGCACTCAGGAGGAAAAGTCAGGCAGATCGCTGTGAGTTCAGGGACAGCATGGTCTGCAGAGCGAGATCCAGGACAGGCACCAAAACTACACAGAGAAAACACTGTCTCAAAAAACAAAACAAAAAAAAAAAAAAAAAAAAAAAGAATATTACTATTCTTCTCCACAGCCTTGAAAGCCCAATATCGAAATCTCAACAAGGGCTTGGGAAATTAGATACCCAAATACTCTGCAATCACTATTGCTTATTATCATATGACTTGCTTTTGTTTTAGCTTTTCTCTTGGTAATGCTCCCTTTTAGCATAATGTCATTTTAAATCCTACTCATAGCATGATTCTATTGAATGTTGTAAACATTCTCACTTTCTCTGAATATCCAGGCCACATGTGTAGGCCTGAGTAATTATGCTGTACTCTCAGGGGTGATTGATTGTTCTCGATTATTCTTAAGGCATAGCCTATTCCTTTCCATTTTAACACACACTTCCTTATTAAAATCCCCTATATCACTCAAGCATATGGTGTCTTAGAAATAGGCTCTTACCATCGAGTTTCATATCACATCACCCTGCCCTGCTCCTTTAAGCTCAGGCATCATTGCAGAGTGAGAATGGAAAGACTTTAAGAGCCAGAGATAGTAGATGTCTATAGACAAACATTGTTTTACGGACATGATGGGGCTATTGCACACACAAACTCACAATGGTTGTAACTATGTGCACAATACCAAAACAAGGTGAAATCAGACAAAATCCCAATGTAAGCAGGGGAAAGGGCATGAAGTGTCACTCTTGATTGAGAAGCTATTGGCAATTGATCGCTGTGAGAGAGTCAATTTTTTTTAAGGGATTCAGCCTACTGAGAGGCTACCCATGCTCCAGTAGATGGACCCACACCCACACACATACAGGTAGACCTAAGTTGACTCAGTGAGTTTACAAAAGTGAATGTACATGAAGTTGGGAAGGGAAAGTGGTGGAAGGGATTAGATGGGAGGGAATGAGTGGTGGAGTGGACCAAAGTATGTTATACGCATATGTCATAGTCTCAACAAAATACCCTAAATTCACATATATTGCTGAAGATTTCTACTAGAAAACATTTCTTCATAAATGCCTTCACAGCCATATTTAAGATTTGTAACACTAAAGCCCACTTTTTTTGGGATAGCATATTTGTTCCCAAGTTTACCTCATTTTATTTGGCAATATTTATTAACTAGATAAATTGGGGAGTAAAGACTTTTTGTTATCTAATCAAAGTCTAGAGCACATGGATTTATTAAATTCACACTTAATTTTGCTTTTTCCTTAGATAATATACTATTGTCATACAGAAAGTAAAGGTTAGCACATTTTAAATATTTCGATAATAAAGCATTATGTTCAAGTTTATAAATTTAAACTTTTCATTTCCATTTCCTCAAAGTACAACAGGATTATTTTGGCAAATATATGTCACCTATATTATAATTTAGGTGACAATTTTTTCCTTCATTATCTTTTCTTTTATTCATGGTTCATATAGGAATGTGTTTAATCACTCACTATTCTGTCCTAAAACCAGTACCATGTTTTATGACTTATCTGGAAAATAGGGACCTCTATATTATTTTCAGTTTAACATCAAATTTCCAGGTGGTTTTAACAGCATGAAATGCACGCCTTTATTTTATACTGATTTTGCCAGTGGGGTGATGTTTCAAGTGATGAGATTAAGTTGTGGTGGATCAGGCGGTAGCATGTGCCAACACATTCTAATTCCATGACATATACTAAGGTATCTGCAAATGCTCTTGGGAATCTTGCACTCCATTACAAAAGCATTTCTAGACTTTCCTGGATGTGTATCATTCCAAACACAGTTGCCACAGCAAATTACACTGTTGAACAAAAATTGGAGAAAATGTGTGTAAATAAATCTTTCCCTAGGGGATGAAGGAAGACAGATAATTTTTGAAGAAATATTTAATTTACAACATGTATTTATTTTTCTTTATATTTGTATTCATCATAAAAATGGCCACTATAAGTTGTATTTTAAGGATTTATAATGCCAAACTAAAATATATCCCTTTGTTACGCTTCTGAACTTCAGGGTATGTGTATGTTGTCATAAAGATGTATATTCTTTTAGCTAAGATGGTTCACTTTAATTCTGAGAGGAGAGAAATGCCACCATTCATTTTATTAAGTTAAATTGTTCATTCTGAAGAACACACTACAGTGAAAATAAGTGGTTTTTTTTTGGGGGGGGGACTTTTACAAATATGTCCATGAACAGAGAAATCTATGTGAGCCGCTTTGTGAAATTATTAATGATGTGACTGGTACAATTAATCTGAAAATGAATTCTGCATTTGTTTCTAAATGAGATCACAGTGTAAGCTTGCCTCGACCCTTTTCTTTTGAAAACTAACTCTGGCTTAGCTATCTCTCCACTGAGAAATGTCATTAATATAGCCATAGAGAGAAATCAAAACTCGACTCAGGATTATAGAACATGGAAACCTAGAGAAATTGCAATTATCTCTTTGAAAAATTCATCACTTGATTTATAGCTATTATATATCATCTATACAAAAACTGAAACTGTAACTGTATTCACTATTAAAGTTCAGCTAAATAGAATTCTTCAGCCATATGAAGAAAATGGGGCTGCCCATAAATTTTCTTCTCCCATTTTGCTTTAATAAATTTCAACTAAAAATCAAACAACATAGTTTTAAATACATTTTTATTTATTCTTTTAGAATTTCATATTACATATCCATATTTTATATGGCAATGTGTTTTGATCAAATCCACCCCTCAGTCCCTCCTCTACATCTCCTCTGAGATCCCCACCTATCCATCCCCTGTCCATTCACACTTTAACAACTGAGTCTAATTGATGCTGTGCTTATATTCATGGGTATTAGGAAGACATCATGATGAATTTCAACAAAATGTCAAAGAAGGTGATGAGTGAACAATATCACCTGACCTAGTTGACAAGATAAAACTAATACTTGGACCTGAGGAAAGGGAAGCCAAAGAGAAGATAACAGATTAACGATACAGAATCACTCAAAATCTCACTGCTAAAAAAAGAAAGCCTCAAAAGTGTATGTTTTAGGCTGGGGTCAGTATCATAAATGTTGGATGAAAATTTGATTAAAGCATCTTTAGTTCCTGGATGCTCTAGAGTGTAAATCTTATTACATTATAGTCAGTATCATAACTTGTTTCAGGGTTTATATCAGTTTTATATGATAATGTTTGGCATATAATCACAATTAAATCTCTGAGGTCATTTCTAGAAGACATTCTTTAAAAAATGCAAACATCTAGCCTATACCTCAACAATATAGGGAATGAATTACAATTATCCTCAAAAGTATATCATGAAAATTTAGATACTAGTGTAATGATGCAAAAGTCATTCAAAAGGAAATAAAAATGAACAGAGATATACTTGATATTAAGGAATTATGTAGTTTTAATTTATCAACTGCACCAAAAAAGTAAATATGCTACAAATTCTGAAATAATCAATTTCCAACCTAATATTCTGCACTGTTGTAAAACTGAAGTATAAGGATGGACAATGTTTGTGAAAAATCAAGCATGCTTTCTATATTTAACTGATACATTGAATGAGCTGGATAATTATTCTTTAGTTCTTAGATCTGTATTCAAATAGTTACATATCTAGAAATACCAGAAAACAGTGTAATTAAAACTACTCTTAATAGTTTATGTGTTGCCTCAAAGAGGCTGAATGTCTAGGTGTGTTGGTTAATGTAATGCTTGTATATAGCTAAAGATTAAAAGCAAACTATCTAACTTTGCTTCTGTGTGTATTTTCATAACCAATATTATGTAAGCAAATATTGTAATACCAAAATATAAATTTTAAAAATATTGATTAATTAAGGGAAGAGAGTTTTAATGAATTCCAAAATTATTGCCAGAGATTGAGTAGTTTGTAAGTAGATATCATGGTTGGGTCTTGGGGATAAGAGTTGAAAAAAAGAAAGGGACATTTTAACTGGGAAGAGGGAGAAGTTGAATCTTCAAATGCCGTCCTCCCGAGTCTTATTAAACACAGTGGGGATAGCTGGAGTACTATTGTGCAGTAGAATTGTCTGCCATACATGACACACAGACACCTCTTAGCTTTTTTGTTCCCCTAGTCACTGAGAAGGTCATGGTTTTAGTCAAAAACAAACAAACAAACAAACAAACAAACAAAACTCTCTTCAGCTTGGGACAATTGAAAAGTAGGGGCTCTACTGAAAAAAAAATACCATGGATGGACAACTACATTTTTTGTAATAAAGGTCTGGGGAGAGAGCATCTATCAAGGATAAAGACAGGATTAATCTGATCAGAGAAAGCATATCCCATATCTTTATTCACAAAAATAAACCAGGAACTCCATGAAAGTTAGAAATATAATTTTGAAAAAATTACCCAAGCTTCTTTATATGAAAAAATTGACAAGAACATGATTAGCAATTAAAAAATAAAATGGAAACTCACAAATTAACAATAACAGGAAAACTCAAAATAGTGAATTAAGAGAATTCATACAGACTGAAATATGTTGAGAACCCAAAATTATACCATTTTGAAATTAATATCAGAGGCAGCCAAGTACAAAATAGAAACAACACAGGACTTACACAAATAAATTATATCAGAAAAATAAAAACATATGATTGTGGCGGTATTGTGTTCCCCAAAATATTGTGTACCCTAATAAACTTATCTGGGGTCAGAGAACAGAAAAGCCACTAGACACTTAGGATAGGCAGTGGTAGCACACGCCTTTAATCCTAGCATTCCAGAGGCAGAAATCCATGTGTTCAAGGACACAGCCAAGCATGGTGACTCACGCCTTTAATCCCAGAAAGCCAGCCTTTAATCCCAGGGAGTGGTGGTAGAAAGCAGAAAGGTATATAAGGCGTGAGGACCAGAAACTAGAAGCATTTGGCTGGTTAAGCTTTTAGGTTTTGAGCAGCAGTTCAGCTGAGAGCCATTCGGATAAGAGGACTCAGAGGCTTCCAGTCTGAGGAAACAGGATCAGCTGAGAAGTTGGCCAGGTGAGGTTAGCTGTGGCTTGTTCTGTCTCTCTGATCTTCCAGTGTTCACCCCAATACTTGGCCTCAGGTTTGATTTTATTAATAAGAACTTTTAAGATTCCTGCTACATATGATTTAAGCTTTTAGTAAACAAAAGTCATTATAATATAAGAAAACTCAATAATTTTGTATAAAAGGAATAATATCATATTTAATTGTGTAATTAAACATCCTTGGCAAAAATGAATGATTTTAACGGAAAAACTCCGTCTTGTTCCCAGCCCCCTCAAAAGACATGTTCAGCCCAAGAGGCAATTAAGCAAGCGTGCTCTGAGGTCCATATCTACTGTGACCTAAGAATATTCTACTTAGCCCAGGATCTTATTCAGTATTACAGATGACAAAAGGCCTTCTCAGTCATGACAAACAGGAGAGGATGTCAGAAAACTTACATCCATCAAATTTTTCTTTTCTGTGGGGAAGGACCATCCTTACTGATATTTAAATATTGATGGGATATTAGGGGCTTTCCTCCCCATTGTGAGAATAGGTGCTGTTGTATGAACACTTGCTGTTAGATCTTCAGAGATGCTCTATTCCATTCCCTTTGCTCTGTAGAAACAGAGGATCCTATGGCCTAGAAGATGAGTTAACACTATAATAATTTTGCTTGAAACTCTGGATTGTTCTGCAATATTTTCCATAATGCTAGGACTGTAAGCAGATGCCATTGTCCTATGTCTCTGGATGCCTTTTTTTAATAAACAAAAAAATCTTAAAATATATTTACATCACTTCCTCCTCTCTCTCCTCCATCCTACCCTTCCTAAATCTGCAGCCCCCCCTCCACTTCCCTATACATTCCTAGTCTTTTCTTCTTTAATCATTGGTGTTATAAATACAAATGAACATTTTGCATATAAATATCTTCCTACTGAATCCCTTCAGTACTGCCTGCAAGAATTTTTCTAGGTTTGACCACTTGGCATTGGCTAGTAAAGCAGTTAGGCTCATCCCAGGGAAAGATTAATTCTCCCTCTTTCAGCAGTAGTTAATTGCTTCTAGCTTTTCACCTGTGTGTGGGAGTGGGCAAGATCTCTCTCACATATGCTGGAATATTAACTGGTGTTGGAACTACGCAGGTCTTGTTTAGGCTGTCATAATGTTGAGATTTCATGGGTGTAGCTTCCCCAACATAGGTACAATCATAGAGCAGACTTTGTGGTCCTTTGGATTTTACAATTCTTATGTTCTGCTCTGCCTTTATGTTCCCTGAGTCTTAGATGTAGTAGTGTGCTGTAGATGTATCAATAAGGTCACAAGTCCCTACGGTCAGTTGTGTTTTGCAGTTCGACTAGTTGTGGCTTTCTGTAATGATCTTTCTGCTGCAAAAAAGAAACTATTTTGATGAACAGTGAGATCTAAACTTTTCTGTGATTTAAGAGAAAGTGTTTAGAATGTAGTTAGGAATTATACTGATTTAGGAGAGTGACATTGGTAGGTTCTCCTCTAAGATACATGACCTCACTAGTGTGCTTGGCAGGATTTATAGTCCCAGGCATAATTTCAGGCCTGTTAAACAGGTCTTGAGACTAATTAGGCAGCTGTTGGTGATCAGGATATAAGTGCCACTGTTTATTGCATCTCTAGGGATTCCTTTCCATGTTAGTCATGACAATATTTCCTTTAAAAACTAAATTTTATAAAAGATTCCATACATTTCAGAGGCAAGTCAGGATAGAATACATTAAACATAGAAATCCTTGTCATAAAATTTATTATGCTAATTCAATCTAACTAAGAATTAGTAGAAAGATTCTGAATATTATAAACACAGAAATTGAGACTGGTGAAAATCTAAATAATGTGCTGATTAAACATATTTTTTATTTTCAAATAGTTTAATACAAGCAGTTGCAGAGTTCTCTTCTACCCTTTACTCAGCTTCTCCCCGTGATAAAATCACACACAATTTTAACACCATCCAAACAACTCCGTACTCAAGGCAGGAAACTGAGGGACTGACATAGCAGGAAAAGGAATGGTAATGAAACGGATGTTTGAAATTGTGTCACAGGAGATAAACAGATTGGCATCATTAGAATACTACTAAATGTAGGTTGCTGCACTGGGAGTGTATATGTACCCTCTAAAAATAGTGCTAAAATTCAATCCCCCATGTAATTCAAGTGGGGATTGAGTCCAGACTACCTTGTCTCCAACAATGGGACCAAGTCTCTTTTGAAAAAGAGTCACAGAGTCCCATTCATTCCTTTGCAGGGGGCTACTTCTAGCCTTGTTGACATGTGACTGCAGAAGGCTTTGCTTTATTGGATGCAGCAACAAGACACAATCTCCCAGGAGCAGTGAGCAGTTTTCTCCAGCACTAAACCTGATAGCACTTTCCTTTTATATTTCTGGACACCAGAAAAATCTTTGTATTTCATATGAATTTTACCTCATGCATGGTAGTTTGTTATAAAAACAGAAGCAGAGTAAAATAGATACAATTAAGATTTTAGTAGTTTCTACTTTTGCTCTATTGGATGTGTATCTGTGGATTTATTTCCAGGAAAATGTATCACATATTTAATTCCATAAGAACATCATTCCTGGCAATAGGAAAGCTCTTCTCACCCCTAATCACCATCATTCTTGGGACTGTACAAACAGGGAGCCCTACAGAACATAACCCTTTGAGGATGTTTCTCCTTAACCTTCCCCAGCTTGACACACATGAGATCCTTCCAAGTTATGGCATCAATAATTGTATTCACAACATTTCCTTTTTGTTGTGGAGTATTACATCATAAATGTACCACAGCTGAATGAAATTTGAGGTGTGTCCAGGTTTCAGGCTTTCTAGAGAAAATTTCTGTGGACATTTGTGTAGAAGATATTGTGACAAAACAGGGTTCACCGTTATTCCCACACCTATAGAGCTCACTTTGCCAACAAGTTGTGGTCTTTTCGGAAGTTCCTCTTCCTGTTGAAGGCCTGGGAGTCTTCACCAATGTTCTGCTGTCTGTCCACACAGCATCTCAACTCTCTCTGCTCTCTGCATGGAATTCCTTGGGTACTTATCTTCAGTTTGATATCTAACTCATGTAATTTGTTCCCAATTCTTTTACAGCCAGGGTTCGATCAGAGTATTTATTTATAATGCTTTTTATATTATATTTTAATATGTTGTGTTCTTCTGTATTGTCTGCAAGTGGGAACAGCCTATTGATTTGGGCTTTTGTATAGGCAGGGAATCAGCCATCACTGCTTGCTTTTCTCAGACGAGGCAGCTAGTGGCTTTGTAGTGTAGAAACAAAGCTCAGGTAGGCTTTGACAGGAGTTTCTGGTCTGCAAAGGCAAGAGATGATCTGCCTGAAACAAGGCATCTTTTTGAGTACATGGACTTGCTCTGGGTGGTCACTTGTTGAAAAACAAAAGTTAGCGAAGTTGCTACATACTATCAATTGCTGTCTGTTTGGGGCTGACTCCTGCAGAGTTTAAAATTTAGATCTGTTTACCATTTGCTAAATATTGTGGGTGGAGTCCTATTTTTATATGTCATTTGGCTCCTGTTCGTTGTATTTAATCTCACAAGTACATGCCAAGAACTGGAGGTGGTGGAAAATTGCTGGGCTACCAAGGAGGAGGAAGGAATTTTCCAAATTTCCATTGTAGTGGTAGTTAGGACATGCACATGTATTTACTAAAATTGTAGAATAATATCTGTGAACATTGACTGATTATATGTTATAAAGTTTATAACTCACAAATCTATTTAAAAATGAAATTGGACATATATGTTCTATGATCTTGTCTGGAAAATTTCAACTCTTTCTATTTGAGTATTAAACCACTTAATACTTTCCACTTACTGCAAATAAAATGGAAGGATTGAGAACTGAATGAGTAGAGTTTGTATGTGATAAATCTCAGAACCAAGACTGAGCAAAAATAAAATAAATTTGGGGAGAGCCGAATAGAAGTTTATATAAGTTTATATAAGTTATTTCTCTGCAGAAAAATAACTTATAAAGGATATGGTCAATTCTTCCCTGCAAACCAACTCCGTACTCAAGGCAGGAAACTGAGGGACTGACATAGCAGGAAAAGGAATGGTAATGAAACGGATGTTTGAAATTGTGTCACAGAACATAAACTTATTCTAGCAATGCCTGCTAGGTTTGGCTATAGTTCCATTTTAGAAAACTAATTTAAAAAAAGAAGTGTAATCAACAGATCAGCCACAGAAAAGTATGCATTGATGTGAAAAGCTTGGGTCAGTGTCAATCGGCATGTACATTTCATCAGAATGGAGGCATATGAAATGTACTTTCCAAAGCTATTGGTAGAAGAGGAATTTATCCACATTGTTCGTAATGAAGAGGTACAATGATCTAAGGAAGAAAACGAATATTAGTGGCATACATATCAACATAAAATAGTTTTCCATCAGATTTTTTAAATGAGAGAGATAGAACATTGAATAGACGTTACGTTAATACCGAGGTAAAATCAACTTACTGTACTTGTGAGTCAGTTGACTTCTCTGAAGAAAGTCTTCCATGGTATACAGAGCCTTCAGTAGACAATCAGCTTTCAGGCTTGGTGTGCAGCTGTAGCTGGGAAGAAAATGAGTTGCATTGGCTCAGCTGGAAAGAACTGTGTTCTATCTGCTTCCCTCGGACCTCTAAGGTCAGGTTCCATTGTTCTTGATCCTGGGATTTTTGCCTGTATGAAATATGGACTCTATGTCAGGTACCTCCTGCTGTCTTTGTCTTCTTCAACATACCTAAATCTACTAAGCCCAACTCAGTATCCTGTCATCTGTGGCACAAATTTAACCATTTGTCAGGAAGACAGGTCCTGACAGAGAGACACAGTAATGAGGGAAGCATGGAGTAGCACCCCTTTCACTCTGAGTGCCTTCTTTCTTTACATATTTCTAGTTCTGTTTTCTGAGCAGACGGTGGAAACTATTGGTAAATACTCCCTTCTCATTTTGTGAATCTTTGATATACTGCTGTTATGTAGCATGCACCCAAATCTACCTATACAAAATTATAAAATGTTCAAATATGCAACCAAGAAATTTATCATCATTGTAAAATGTAGATGAGGACATTGGCATGAGAACAGCATTTTTTTTTCCCTTAGTAAACTCACAAATTGCATGCAAAGCAATGATATTTTTGCTTCCAGATATAATTTGGAGATTTAGGCTGCTCTGTTAAATAACTGAAATATCTGTAAAACATCATTTGTACCCTCTTTCTTTCCCCTCAGTCCCTGAATGGAACGAGAAAGTGAATTTTGAATAGGTAAAACAAGGTTTTGCAAATAAGAACAGAAGTTACATCGAGCTGCATAGATGATTGTGGATATGATGGCAATTTGAGGGCATGCAGCTCTATGCATGTGACCTTTACAATGCTACAGTAAATGTTTCAACATCATGGTAGCTTATTAGTACCTAATAAGCAGAAAGAGAAAGATCCTCTGATGGGGTGAATATGCATACTTTTAATATTCAAGGTATTAGGAGAGCTTTTGCACTAGTCTCTGGAAATACAGCTTTCTGTATCTCAAATTAAGTATATTTCTAACTCTACTGAGAGCAATCATAATTTTTTAAAAAGAAAGATGCTTCACCTTCCACCAAATAGGCTGGAAAATAAATCCATTCTCAAACCCAGATGCTTCCTCTGTTAATTTCCACAGAACTAACACAATAACTGATTTTCACAAAATACTATTATAATTCTAGTTACATCACTTGATAGCTTTGCTATTGGTTATGGAACTAATGTGAATAAAAGAAAGTAGGATGAAATAAACAGAGATGTTCAGAAAGGCAGAGAGAACAGAGCTTTGTAAGACAAGATGCATTCCATGTGGTATTGTCTTCATTCCTTACCTCATCTGTCACTGAATATCACAGAACATTGTGAAATGGAAAGACTATGAATCAGTTCAATCCAGTTTGATCTATAGCCTGGACATATAAACATGTAATTGGTCATGGATGGTTACCAGTGGTGAAACAAAACTAAAGGTTTGCCAGAAAAGCAAATAAAAATAATTACACGAGTTTGATTTTATCCATGTATATAGCCCCATATACATTTTTATAAGAATATTCAGCACTACAGAATCATACTTGTCATTTTTGATTTATCTCAAATGTGATTGTGAAACTGTTAATTGAAGTATAATTTACTATACACACAAAAGTTTTAAGTCTTCAACCTTATGAAAAGAATTATGTTGGACAGTGCCCTGGCTTTAATCCATTAGCTTATTCTGACAGTAAAATAAAAAAGAAATATCTGGGGAGATATTTTCATGTAAGATCATATCAGTTTGAAGTAGTTCTTAATAAGAAATTTCAGCTCTGCAGAGAAATAACTTATGTAGTATTGTTAGTTCTCAAGTGCTGAATGTCCTAATTAAAGAATAACAATAAATTAATAGTTTAGACTGGAAAGTAAAACTTATGAATTAAAATAAATATTTTAGAGTTAAATTTATACACTAAATGACATGATTACATAGAGTATAAAAATGGCATAGCATTGAAGTCCACCCTTGCAGTTTCCGAGCTGGGAGGCCTGCCAGAACTACAGAGTAGAGTCACGGGTAGTCTAGGCACTTACTGAAAATTTGACTCAGACTTGAAGTGAAAAGAACATTGAGGGCTTTAGACCAGTAGTAGAGTGCTTATATAGCATGTTAGTAAGTCTCTGGATTCAATTGCCAATTTTGTCAAAAGCTATTTTTAGAAAACTCAGATCTGTAAAATTAAAAGCTGTCATAGTAAAGATAACATTTAAGCCAAGTATAATCACACGTTTCAGTGTAAGACATAATCCCTCAAGCTGTTTACTCAGTCTCTTGTCCCAATATTCTGTTAGCACGTGCTTGATCCTTTGCATCAGATGTTCAAAGTATCTGTGCCCTTTTCATGGGACAAGCTCAGAGAGGCACAGTTTCTAAATTAAATCTGGCTTCTCTCTGCTTTGTCATCTAGAAAAACTATCAGTTTCAGGAGATCTCGTTTATTAATTGTTGCTCTCAGTGTCTGTGCTACTGGTGTTATATTTAGGAAGTGGTCTCCTACAGAGCTCAACAGAAGAATCTCAAATGGCTAAAAGACATTTAAGGAACTGCTCAACATCCTTAGTAATGAGGGAAATGCAAATCAAAATGATTCTGATATACCCTTTTACACCTGTCAGAATATCTATGATCAAAAACACTGATGACAGCTTATGTTGGAGAGGATGTGGAGCAAGGGGAATACTCCTCCACTGTCAGTGGGAGTGTAAACTTATGCAGCTACTTTGGAAATCAGTATGGTGACTTCTCAGAAAATTGGAAATCAATCTACCTCAAGACCCAATGATATCACTCTTGAGCATATACCCAAAGGTATGCTCCATCATACCACAAGGACACTTCCTCAACTATGTTCATAGCAGCACTATTTGTAATAGCAAGAACCTGGAAACAACCTAGATGCTCCTCAACTAAAGAATGGATAAAAAAAATGTGGTACATATACACAATGGAGTACTACTCAGCAGTTAAAAACAATGACATCATTGGCAAATGGATGGCACTAAAAAATATCATCCTGACTGAGGTAACCGAGACTTAGAAAGACAAATATGGTATGTACTCACTCATAAAAAGATACTATATGTAAAGCAAAGGATAATCAGACTACGACTCACAGCTCCAGAGAAGCTGGCTAACAAGGAGAAACCCTAATAGAGATGCATGGATCACCCTGGGAATGGAAAAAAGATGAGATGTCCTGAGTAAACTGGGAACGAGGGGGGCAATAAAAGGTAGGGGATGGGGGATGAGAATATAAGGGAACAGGATGGTGGAGCTGGATCAGGGACAAAGTGGGAGAGCAATTAAAGAGATATGGAGTCTCCCTCCCCCCAGACTTCTGGGTCTGCTGGAGTCACAATCAACCAGGAGGCCACAGGGTGGCTCCAGTGCCAGATGACCAGGTATATCATACCAGATACTGCCCGAAGTCTCTAGGCCTGGGCATGAGCGAGGAAAGGCAGCAGCTACCTGCGATCCCTTGCGGCTGGGCCGGGCAGTATTCAACCAAGAGCTACCTGTGACCCAACCAAGAGCCCTGGGGAAACAGAACAGGGTGGGAAGGTGGAAGAGAGGGAAAAGGTGAAATGATTTGTGGGCTGGGGAGACAGGTGGATCTGGAGAGAGAAGGGTGGTAGAGAAAGGCCTGAGGTGAATGGCAGGCCCACCATCCAAGTCCAGGCAGATGTCTGGACTTCAGCTATGTCCAAGGGCCGGGTCTCAATCCAGGACCCTAGAGCTGCCGAGGCGGCCTGTACTGATGTCTGTGGATTCTGCTGTCACTGGGGGCTGAGCAGGGGCCTGTGGTCTGGGCCTCCTCAAGGGCTGTGCTGCTGTGGTTGCAATGCTGGCCTAGGTGGCCTCCCGCCTGGGACCATGGTGACATGTAGGTCCAGGCTGCTTTCTAGGATCATGTCTGGGTCTGTTGGTTCGACTACAGCCAGGGTCTGTCCATGGCCCATATTGCCACCAAAAGCCAATGACACGGAGATGTCCTGGTTCTAGGCCACAGCCTGTGGCCATGAGGGCATCCAAGGGCTGTGATGCCACCAGGGACATCCTGATCTGAGTGATCTGCACTGTTACCTAGGGCTAGGGTGTCCTCTGGGCCAGGGCTGCTGCTGAATGAAGGTCATGTCTGGGTCCGTGCTCCAGCTGCAACTGGGGTCTGTGGTGATGTCCACAGCTCTTGTTAGCACAGGAGTCATTGGAACCATGCCGTGCTGAGCTGGCCCCGCCCTTCACTGGCCCTGGTTTGGCTGGGTCTGGCCCTTGTGGGATATTGCAGCAGGCCAGCTGGCTCTACTCCTCAGATAGGAGCTTGCACCTATACTCAGGAAAGACGGCTCCACCACTCACCACAGGCATGCACTTCACCTGTGGAGCACACCAGAGTTGATCCTGGTCAGGGGAAGCAGGTGAGCCCACTCTGAAGGCATGAGAGCAGGAGAGCTGAACCCACCCTCCTCTCTTCTGCCACGTGGTGGCATGAGTGAGGAAAAGATGCCCTCCACCTCTTACCCATTACCACCCAGGGCAGGTGAGAGAGCCAGCTCTGGGGTCTCAATAGCAGGAGAGCTAGCCCTGACCCTCACCGGCTACAGTGTATGAGAAAGCAGCTCCTGCTTCCCATCTGGGCAGCACACTAGAGCTGATCCAGTTGTTGAGGATTCCAGTGAGTCAGCTCTGAGGGCACAAGAGCAACAAAGCTGACCCCGCACCCCTCTTGTCTGCCATGTGGTGGCATGCGTGAGGGGAAGATGCCCTCCCATCTCCACCCCTCGCTACCAGAGGCAGGTGAGAGAGCAGGCCCAGGGGTCACCAGAGTAAGAGAACTAGCCCTGCCCCACACTAGCCACAGCACGCAGAAATGGGCTCTGCACTCTGCCTGGGGAGCACAGTAGAGGTGACCCTGTTGTCAGGGGTCTCCAGGTCACAAGTGAGCCTGCCCTGACAGAGTGAGAGCAGGAGAGCTGACCCCACCCTCCCTGTGTGCCTCCTAGAGTAATCAGAAGAAAGAGCCCTGCACCTTGCCTAGGCTAAACAGCAGAGCTGGCCCTGGGGATATGAGTGAGGGTGACCCAGATTTGAGGGTCCATGAGCAGGAGAAGGGGTCCTGCTCCTTCCTGTAGACTGCATTGGGTGAGCTACATCCAGGTAGTGACAACGAGGGAAAGCTAGTGAGCTGACTGACCCAGTTACCACCCAGGCCCAGAACCAGGGCTATGAGTTGGCCACCCCAACACCCACCTCATGTACGAACTGTTGGAGCATGTGAAAGGGATGAACATACAGATCCAGAACAGCCAGGTCTCCACGACACAGGACAACAACAGGATATCCAAGAGGAACCTCGGTGAGAGCCCATTATCAGTGGCATAGCAGAAGCCAGACCTTTGATTCTTGGCAGTGAACACTTCCACGGAAAGGTGAATGGACTGAAGAGTAAACTGTGACTTGACGGGCCACACTACAGCTTGCATGACAAGATTCTTCTTTTTTTAAGAATTTTTTTGTTTAAGTTTTGTTTCTTTGTTTGGTCTGGGTTTTGGGTTTTCTTTTAAGTTTGCTTTTGATGTGGGGGTTTTAAGGGCTGAGGGCATGTGCCAGGAGATGAGGAGACAGTGGGATCGGAATGCACAATGTGAAATCCACAAAGAATCAATAAAAATTAAAAAAAAGGTATATTCACATCACTGATTTCAGAGATATCACATTTAACCAGCTAGTCCAAAAGATCTTCTATCCTCTTCTCTAAAGCAAGATCACATCGCTCAGACTTATTTTGGCCTGTATGTTTCTGGTCAATTGTCTGCACTGGCCTGAAGTCTTCTTTATTTATGATTTTACTATGACATGGAACCTCACATCTCTGGGTGTTTTTCATGCTTTTTTCTCCATTTGAAACATGCTTTGTGTGATATATTCGGCTGTCCAATTTGAATGAATGTCAGTTTCATTATTTTACCTTACCTTGTCATCATTGCCTTTGACTAATGCTCCTTTAAAAGTAAAGGATAACATTATTTTTCTCACATTAAGTACACAAATTAGCACCTAGAAATTAGTAATCCTGCAATGACTTTTACTAAATGAAATGAGTTTTAACAACTTTGAGTGTAAATATTTAAAATTAATTCTAAATTCATTGAAATAGAGATTAAAATTTGTGTTTTCATTTTTCCCCACCTTTCATTCCTTATACCTCTTATCTCAATAAAGGGTATTAAATACAATTTAATCAGATGTCTTTTGTAGCTAGAGTTTTCCTGCCTGGCCCACAGTCAGGACAAATCTCTCTCACCCGCCAGTCCCACAGCTGCTCAGACCCAATCAAGTAAACACAGAGACTTATATTGCTTACAAACTGTATGGCCGTGGCAGGCTTCTTGCTAACTGTTCTTACAGCTTAATTTAATCCATTTCTATAAATCTATCCCTTGCCACATAGCTCGTGCTTTACCGGGATCTTCACATGTGGCTTGTCATGGTGGCGGCTCGCAGTGTCTCTCTCACCCAGCTTCCTGTTCTCTCTATTCTTCTCTCTGTTAGTCCTGCCTATACTTCCTGCCTGGCCACTGGCCAATCAGTGATTTATTTATTGACCAATCAGCAACACATTTGACGTACAGACCATCCCACAGCACTTCCCCATTTCTTTTCTTAAAAAGGAAGGTTTTAACCTTTACACATCTCCAAAGTCAGCTTGGTATATTTGGGAATTTGGGTGTAGCTTCTCTTACTACTTCCTGCTGGAGGGGGGCGCTGTATCTTATGGGGACACAAAGAATATTTTAGGATTATGGAGTAGTCCATGAGGGTGTATTGTTTGAGCCAGTTGCCTTGAAATGGTTCTGGATGTTGGATCATCTGGGCCATGGTGTCATTGGATACCTTTCAGGTGGTCTTGGCTGGTCAAACCTGATGTATCTTAATCTGGAACAAATCCATAGCCTCTGGCTTTCTGTGGAAACAAAAGCAGAGCCTCCTTTCCAAAGCAACATATCCTTACATTCAAATTTTGAAGTCAAGGTACCTTTAAAATATACATTTTGGCATAACTCAACAACTCTTGTAATCAAATGTTTTTCTTCAGTTATGAATATCAAAGAGAACATAATCCAGATTCTCTGTGTGGTAGCCATCTTTACGTGGCTTATTTTTTTATATTAGCTTGAGCCTATTGCTTTAAACTGCAGCCTTCTAAGCCTGAAATGGCGCTGGCACTATGGCTGCTGGCTCCGCCCACTTCAGCTTCCCAACATGGCAGTAGTACGTTTTCCACCAGCTCTGGGAGCCATCAACTCTCAGAAATAGTGGGTCTATGCTTCTATCAAAGCAGCGTGTAGCCCAGAAACCTCTTTTTTTTTTTTTGTACTAGCAAAGGCTAAATCCACCACATAGCTTAATGTGCCATTTGCAGAGGCCTCATTCCCACCATACTGCAGGTCGAGCATGCACGCCAGGAACCCGCCATAGTAGCTCAAACACGCAGGCTGCCGCTAGCTTGAAAGAGACAACTAGGAGCTGTTTTTAGCTCCATTTTAGAATCTTTTTACTCAGGTTTTAGGTGGAAACTCTTGCCAACGTGTTGGACGCCATTAGATAATATTAATTATGTAATGTTAGGTAACTAATAAATGATTTCATATTGTCCTCATTAGTTCCCATTTTAAATGGTACCACAAACTCCATCTGTGAAAACTCAAGGAGGTTTACTAGAAAACAGGAGGCCTTGATGCATTTCTATTCTGTGCTGTCTCTGTGCTGGAGGTTGAACACAGGGCCTCACACATGCAAGGGTACAGAAAGCTTATGTTTCAGCTTTTCCATCCATTGCTGTAAGGCAGAAAAGTAGAAGCTGTGACTTCTGGGCTTGCCTCTCATTCAAAACTAGCCAATATAAACAAATGGACAGCAAATTTTCTTTCTGTGTCGAAATCTATATACCTCTTCAAATAAAAAAAATTCACCTTCTTCTCTTAAAATTATAAGTATTCTATATTCAGCAAATAAGTAAACATTAGTTTCCCACCATCTTTACTAGAGAAATTCACTTTCAGAGAAATGGAGGCTGTGAAACACTGTGAAGTAAAAGAAATTGTATCTCTGGCCCTGTGGCCATCTTTAGGGATGTTTTAGAGAAAGTTTGCAAATAAGAGAAAATAATACTAACCTCAGCTGTTTCATTTTCATCAAATAAAATAGCTATAAAAATGCATATGGGGAAGAAAGAAATTTTATTTATCTTAGAATGGCATGTTACTAGGATTTTCAGTTATAATAATATTTTATGGACTTCACCCACTTAAGAATGACATATCACAGGGTTTGTAGTTAGGATACTAGTTTATGTAAGGCAAACAAATATAATAGTGGCCATACATATGTTTATTATGTATAATCCTCTCACATTTTCCCTTCCTGTTTCTCCATAGCGTTGATAGATGTTCTTACATCCATCCTTTCTGGTTTTGCCCTTGTAATCAGACAAAGTGAGATAATTGGTCAGTCCTAAAATAAGATTGCCCAAGCCACATGACAGTTAAAAACCAATTGATAAGGATGTCAAGTATTCTTGGGAAAGATAAATGAAACCACATAGATATTGATGCCAGATTTAGAAATAGTATTTATATTTTAATGTTGTTTTTCCATATCACTACATTTATTAGCATTAACTACCAAAATATTATAATAAAAAAGTATCAAGGAAATTACCATAATATGTTAAACTCTCATGGATTTTTTGTATAAATTTTTCATTAAGTTAAACTGGTCAGATTTATTATAAAATCTAACTGTCTAGAAAAAAAACCAAATTATTCCACAGAAATGTGTTTCCCACAATTATAGGTAAATTATTTTTCCATTTTCCCTTCCTGTATTTTTGTCTTAACTAAATTTTATTTCTTTTAGTCATATATAAACAAAGTGAAATAAACGTTTGGTCTGCTTGGAAATGTCAGTTGACAAACCACTAAGTATCAATCATCTAAAACTGGCATTAAATGGATCACAATTACCGAAACTGAATTTTGCTTGTTTTATCTAAATGTCAGGGAAAGGATTTTTTACCATCTCATTTGTCCAGTGTCTTTTATGAGTGATTATTTAACCTTTGAATTCACAAGATTGTAATACCAATGAAAACCTAATACAATTTAGATTGAAAAATGTATTTGCTGTGGAAAGACCCCAAATTAAAAGCCTATTTTAGGTTAAATGTTCAGATGTAGATAGCATTATTGAAATGTTAATATACATACTTTCAGAAACAATGTTATAAATGGCGGTTCATGCAGCTTTCCAAAATTCATATTTAATCCCCATGAAAAATGAGAAATTCACTGTAAGACTTGTGTGCATTTAAGAGAAAGGGAATTATTGATGTTAATTATTCTCATTTTCTGCCCGGAGGAAAGGAGGTTCTGTTTTAGGAAAATGAAGATTTACCTGTGTATCTTCAGGAGTTTCTGAATACAGACATTTTCTAGAGCCTCCGGGGTTTCGGTTGACAGTTCTTAACTGTCAAATATCTTTTCCTTTACTTCTTTGAGGTGTGTGACCTTTTATTTGCAGAATAGTTATGTGACATAATAAATAAAATATAGGGAGGAAATAAAGGCAACAAGGGAAAGACAGCCTAAAATGAAAAACAGAGATGTGGACACAGAAAGGGCAGACAGGACATCAATGCACTTAAACTTTCCTCCAGCCTCACCTACAGGTAAGGGGACAAAGACTTTATGTAAAGGAAACCAAACCTTCCTTTCCTGTCCTCTAGGTCATCACAATGATCTGTTCCGGAATTACTGTATGCACTTATTCATATCCCATATCACAGAAAGCATTTCATAACAGAAAGTCACTAAGGCTTTTCTTTGTTTATTTTTGGGACTGCAATTTAATTACAACATTTCCCCCTTCCCTTTGTCTTTCTCCAAACAATCCTGTCTGTTCTTCATCACTCTGCTTTGCATTCATGACCTTCTTTTATGTTAACTGTTATTGTATGCACATGTTACTAAGATTTAGTGCTCATGTCTCCCAAAACTGTGAGGCAAATGCTTATTTTTATATTTTATAAATTTTATATAATTTTATATATAAAATATATAATTTACACATTTTATTGAGTAAATATGAGTCCGTTGTTAAATAAATCTAACAAGAAAAGAGATCCATGCAATCACTGAAACCTTACCTTGCGTAGTACCTAATGAAACAAATTGAGGTTTTTACACTGTAACATCTATGAATACTATGATATATATTTTGAGTATATGTATGTGTGTATGTACTTGTGTGTTGGTGTTTTCCTGTGTGTAACACGAATCTTAAAAGTTCTTATTAATAAAAACAAGTTCAGAGCCAGGAATTGGGGAGAATGCTGGAAGATCAGAGAAGCAGAACAAGCCACAGCTACCTCATCTTGCCAATTCCTCAGCTGATCCTGTTTCCTCAGACTGGAAGCCTCTGTGTCCTCATCCAAATGGATCTCAGCTGAACTGCTGCTTCAAAGCCTAAAAGCTTAACCAGGCTCTGTTCCTAGTCCTCACGCCTTAAATACCTTTCTGCTCCCTGCCATCATTTCCTGGGATTAAAGGTTCTTGTTACCACGCCTGGCTGTTTCCAGTGTGGCTTTGAACTCACAGAGATCCAGATGGATCTCTGCCTCCAGAAGGCTAGGATTAAAGGTGTGTGTGCCACCATTTTCTGGCCTCTATGTCTGTCTAGTGGCTGTTCTGTTCTCTGACCCCAGATAAATTTATTAGGGTGCATGATATATTGAGGAACACAATATCATCACACCTATGTATGGCTGTGTGTGTGCATGTATGTATATATGTGTGTATCTGTGTGTGTGTGTGTGTGTGTGTGTGTTCAAAATCAGAAAAATGTCTATTTGTAGGGATTTTACATACATTCAGAGGTACCCATGAAATATTCATATATATCACAAAAGCCTTCAAAATATTTCAAAAGTTGTAATTGTTATTTCCTACTATGAGATTTTAGATAGTCAAATTTCTCTTTAAATATTTTTTAGTTTATTCCATTAGAATCTCATACATTATAATGCAATTGAATCCTTTCAGTTCTTCATTCACTCATTGCTACCTCTTTCAGGGCACAGCTCCTTCCGAACTTTGTTTCTTCCTCCTCCTCCTCCTCCTCCTCCTCCTCCTCCTCCTCCTCCTCCTCCTCCTCCTCCTCCTTCTCTTCTTCCCAGAGATCAGCTAGTGCTGTCAGTTTGTGCAAGTATATAGGGCTATCTACTGGATATCTGCTACATCCTTAAAAACAAACTCACCCACCCGACTTCCCCCAGCAACCATTAACTTCCAATAGCTTATCGTAAACCCATGTAACTTGGAACCCTCCATCCATCCTAGACTCTTGTTCAGGTCTTTTGTGGGCAACCACAGCACCTGGAGTTCATGTTTGGACAACATTACTTTGTAGCAGCCTTCTCCAATCTCTTGCTCATAAAAAAAAAAATAGTCTACCAGTGCTTCCATAAGGAACTGTGTGGGTATAATGTTAAGAACCTAAAATGCACTTTGACACTTATGCTTCCTCCCTTTATAAAATAATAGTAGGTTCTCCCCTGGGTCTTATGACACACCCATCCAGTGCTGTAGGATGTTCTGTATGGCAAATGTGTTGCTCTGATTGGTTGGTAAATAAAACACTGATTGGCCAGTAGTCAGGCAGGAGGAAGTATAGGCAGGACAAGGAGGAGAATAAAACTGCGAAGTGGAAGGCTGAGTCAAGAGACACTGCCAGCCGCCACGATGACAAACAGCATGTGAAGATGCCGGTAAGCCACGAGCCACGTGGCAAGGTATAGATTTATAGAAATGGATTAATTTAAGATGTAAGAACAGTTAGCAAGAAGCCTGGTACGGCCATACAGTTGTAACCAATATAAGTCTCTCTGTTTACTTGGTTGGGTCTGAGCGGCTGTGGGACTGGCAGGTGAGAGAGATTTGTCATGACTGTGGGCCAGGCAGGAAAACTCTAGCTACAATCCAAGAGTTCTTGGATCTCTTTACAGTACCAGAAATGAATTGCAAACTGTGTAATGGGTCTGAAATGAAACCAAGAAGCAACTGGTTACCCCATAATTTGACACACTTGTACCTATAGATGTATCTTGCTGTAGTTACTTTAACTTGCAAATCTCACAGATAAGTAAGGTGATCGAGGGCTTTTATTCACCAACACCCTGCACAGTACCTTTAGACACTAGAAAGTTAGGCAGTTGTGGGGAAGCTTCTAGGTCAGTACTAGCTTGATTTCTCCATGATTTAATGATCCAAGTATGTGGGGTCTTCAGCAATAGAGTCTTACCATCAATTCTGCAGTATAATCACTAACAATAGAGATACATTTTATTGTTACAGTTGTCTGTGGGATTCCCTCAAAGAGACATGAAAGGGAGTACCCCATCCTTGGCACTGGGCATTTTGTTTGATAACCTATGGCACCTAGAAGAGGTATTAACCTTTATATAGGGTGTGTGTGTGTGTGTGTGTGTGTGTGTGTGTGCGCGTGCGCGCGCACGCGCGCGCGTGCCTGAAACTTCTAAAATTGTAAGTTTTGTGGGTTTTTAAAAAACTGTCAGTGGTAGTTTTCCATCTTTATACCTTTCTTCTGTTCTGGGTTCTTTTCCTCTTCCACTTAATGTCCTCCCTCAATTATTTCCCTTTGCCCTTCATATTCCTTATGTTCTCCTCACTTAAATTAGCTTTCCCAGCTTTCCCTTTCTAGATTCCTGTATTCTACATGTACTACAATTCAAACATACTGTACACCTCAAATATGCAAAATGCAAGTTTTTTCTTAATATTTATTCCATAAAAATAGATAAAGCTAGCAAATTAATAATGTGATCAATATGGTCTTGATTAAACCTAACTACAAAGACTGAAGTATCATAATCCAGTCTATTCACATGAAATTATTATTTTCAATTAAAAATAAAGAAATAAAACAGGTGTTTGCTGAAATATCAATAAATAAACTATAGAAAATGTATTTATTTACTAAAGTAAATCAATTCAGATTTTTTTGCAATTTTTATAGAAATGAATCGTTTGTGGGTATTTTGCTGACATGTTTGTCTCTGCACCCCTTGTGTGCATGGCTCCCACAGAGGCCAGAAGAGGATATCTGTAGTTGGACTTCCTTGTTGGACTTTGTTTTGACTGCCAGTCCCCAAATAATGACATGGACAGCCAAAGGTCTGTAAATCTTGTTTAATTTCTCAAATTACCAGTTTTTAGATTTGTTGGTTTTTTTTGCACTATTTTTTGTTTCTATTTCATTGATTTCTGCTATGAATTTTATCATTACTTGAAGTTGACTGGGTTGAGATTTGGTTTGTTCTCATTTTTACAAATTTTTGAGTGGCGCCATTAAGTTATTTATTTGTGGTCTTTCTGGATTTTTTTTTTTTTTTTTTTTTTTTTTTTTTTTTTTTTGAGACAGGGTTTCTCTGTATAGCTTTGCGCCTTTCCTGGAACTCACTTGGTAGTCCAAGCTGGCCTTGAACTCACAGAGATCCACCTGGCTCTGCCTCCCGAGTGCTGGGATTAAAGGCGTGCGCCACCACCACCCGGCTCTTTCTGGATTTTTAATGTAAGCACTTAGAGCCTACATTTTTCTTTACAGCTGTGTCCCAAGGTTTTATTGTGTTGTATTTTCATGTTTTGTTAGTTCCAGAAAATTTTTTCTGTCTTTCTTGATTTCTTCATTGACTCAGTCATTATTCAATTATAAGTTCTTTTATCTGCATGAGTGTTTTTATATCTACTAGATATTTTTCTGCTGTCAATTTTAAGCTTCATTTTACTGTAGTCAGATCGTATGCAAGGAAGGATTTCAAATGGCTTGAAATTTTAAAGATTTCTTTTGTATCCCAAAATGTGGTTTATTTTAGAAAAACAATAACCCTGTGTGGTTGAGTAGAAAATGTATTCTCTGATGTTTGCGTAGAATATTCTGGGAATATCTATTGTCCATTTGATATATGATATCAGTCATTCCTAAAGTTTGCCTGTTTATTCTTTCCCCATGTGACTTGTCTATTGGATAAAAATGGGTTATTAAAATCATGTACCATTAATGGATTGATAGTAAGCTGTTTCTTTAAATCCAGTAGTATTGTTTTTAGGACATTGATGTCTTCCTGGTTAATTATTCCCTTTCTTAGAATGGAGTGTCCCTCTATATCACTTCTGATTAGTTTCAGTTTGAGGTCAATTTTTTTGAAGATATTAAAATAGTAATGCCTGCTCGATTCCTAGGCTTATTTGATTGGAATACTTTTGTCCACCCTTTTATTCTAAGGGTGTGTTTATTTTTAAAGCTAAGATATGTTTTTTGTAGACACCAGAGTTGAATTTTATTTCTTTATACATTGATGAAACCCGTGTCTTTTGACTGAATAATTGAGCCAATTTACATATAAAGTTATTCTTGAAATGTATGTGCTAATTTTGGTCATTTTGTTGTTGATTTTTGTGGTTTATTTGTTTTTCCAGTGATATTTTGTGTTTTAATAATTATGGTTTCACATTTCTTTCCACTGTTTCTCTGTTATGTTGATTTCTTTCTTGAACTCAAAATATTGGTTCCTTTATTTTCTTTAGTTTTGGTTTGTTGACAATTGAGGTGGTATTGTGTTCCCCAAAATATTGTGCACCCTAATAAACTTATCTGGGGTCCGAGACAGAACAGCCACAATATTAAACATAGAGGATAGGCAGTGGTAGCACATGCCTTTAATCCTAGCATTCCAGAGGCAGAGCCAGCCAAGCATGGTGACTCATGCCTTTAATCCCAGAAAGTGAGCCTTTAATCCCAGGGAGTGATGGTAGAAGGCAGAAAGATACATAAGGTGTGAGGACCAGAAAGTAGAAGCATTTGGCTGGTTAAGCTTTTAGGTTTTGAGCAGCACAGTTCAGCTGAGAGCCATTCGGATATGAGGACACAGAGGCTTCCAGTCTGAGGAAACAAGATCAGCTGAGAAGTTGGCCAGGTGAGGTTAGCTGTGGGCTTGTTCTATCTCTCTGATCTTCCAGAGTTCACCCCAATACTTGGCTCCAGGTTTGTTTTATTAATAAAGAATCTTTAAGATTCCTGCTACAGAAGATAAAATTTTAAGCTGTGTATATCACGGAACACTTTTTCCCCCTCTTTCAATTGTGGATAATTTTTCTGAGCAGCATAGTATTTTTGATATGGAATTCACTGCTCCAGGCTCTTCTGTCTTTCAGTATTTTCATTGAAAAATAAGCTTTTATTTAAATAGGTTTATCTTTTTATATGACTTGTGATTTTCTTTTAACTTTTAGCTTTCAAAACACTTTATTTTGTTCTGTATACTTAATGTTTTCACTATGATATGCATTGGGATTTTTGTTGTTGTTTTGTTTTTGTTTTTGTTTTTTTGTTTTGTTTTGGTTTTTTTGTATTGTTCTTTTTCGAGGCATGGTTTCTCTGTGTAGCTTTGTGCCTTTCTTGGAACTCACTATATAGTCCAGGTGGGCCTCGAACTCACATAGATCTGCACACCTCTGCCTCCCAAGTGCTGGGATTAAAGGTGTGTGCCACCACTGCCTGGCACATTGGAATTTTTTTTCCTGCTTGTCTCCCTTGTGTTCTGTGTACTTCTTTTATCTGTATGAATGTGTCTTTAATTAGGTTTTTAGGAGTTTTCTTCTATGGCCTTGTTGAAAATCTGATATATATTATTGACTTAGATACTTCCTCATTTATACTTATAATCTAAAAGTTATTTCCTATGGTCTCTAACATTTCTTATATGTTCTTTACTGCTTTTAATTTTTATTTTTATTTCTTGATTGTTATGCCAATATCCTCTACTTTATCTTTGAGTCCTGACATTCTCTTCTGCTTGATTCACGCTACTTGTGAAGATTTCCTTTGAGATTTGTAGTCAGTTACTTGGTTTTACAATTTTGTCTTTATTTCAGCTTATATTCTCCTCAAGGAATTTGTCTCCTTATTAATTTTGTTCTCAAGCCCCGGATTGTCATTTCCATTAGCCTTATGTTGTGTTTCTTGGACATTATTCAGGCATCAATTCTCCTTAAATTCTTTGTCCTCAATTTTATTAAGCTGTCTCTCTGTATCTTCTTTAAATTTCTTGAATTCTTTGGTGAAATTTATGATTGATCTCTTAAATTATGTGTGTTGGGGTTCATCTACATAATTCTCATTGGCAAACACAGCTACAAGACTGGTCAGTTTTGGAGAAAACATGCTGCCATGATCTTTCATATTGTTGGTGTTTTTTAAATCAGATATGAGCATGTGCAATTGTTATATTATTTCTAATTCTGATGTGGATAGATTAGGTTGGGATAGAAGAGAGGACATGTGGGTAGGTTAAGCCTAGAAGTTAGAAATGGCTTGGATGGATGAGGTCAGGTAAGTAGAAGGAACTAGGCTGTTGTACAAGATATGCTTACTGGTACAAGCCTGGTGTGTAGAAGTTGATCCATCTCTGTGGAAAGGTTAAAGGTGGTGTAGAAGAACACTATTGTTTAGAGGATAATTAGGAAGGGTCCTGGATCAAGACTAGAGATTGCTTGTATTACAGGGTGTAGGGACAAAGATTAGATATGATAAGTTGGAGAGGGTATGTAGACAGATATGAACAGGGAGACACACCAGGTTAGAACTTTAAGAGCGGTGTGGGAAATTGTGCTGAGTTATGGAGATCTGTGAATGGTAGATAGCATAGATGTTGCTGGAAGGATGGCTCTGGTGCAGGCAGTTATGAGCAGACAGAGCTGGGACACTGGAAGTGGGGCCAAAGGCTAGAAAAGGCAGGTTAGGGAGAAGTCATGAATAAGAGACTCATGGAAACTCACAGACTTGACCCTTGATAGCCAATATAGTTTTTCTTCTTTCAGTACACATGTATCCAGTGTTCATATTAATCATAAAGCTAGGGCCATTTTAGGGGAAATTATATTCATTTATTGGTTGCTTTCTATATTTCTTATTCCCAGTACAATCAAAAGAAGTTTACTCCAAAAGACACAGATGCATTTTATGTTATTAAGCAAAAAAAGAACAAAGAACAAAAGTCAAGCAATAAATAAAAAATCAGGCCAAAGTTAACTTTTGATCTGAATATGTCTAAACTTTGATCTTCCTTGAAATTGAGGCACACAATGGATTTTGATATGCCATCTCATTCTCATTACTTTGTTATAGAAGTCAACAAGAAAGATGCAATGTGATGTTTTTCAGCATAGGCTATATGGGGTTTTGTTTGATGATTCTATGTGGGACATTTAACAGTACCTTTAAAATTAACTTCAATGGTATTTTGAGAAAAGATTAGGGACATTATTTACATAGTTTTGAAAAAAATCTCTTAATGAAAGACAGGGATAGTCTTATGGCTTCAATTGCTTTGATAAAATATAATAACTATAAGCAGCGTGAGGGGTGGGGTTATTTGGTTTATGCTTCCATCACAGTCTATAGTGGAGTCAGTTATGGCAGAGACTCAAGCAAGGCAAAGGACCTTGAGGCAGGAGCTGTTGTAGAAGCCATGGAGGAATGGTATTTATGGCCTTGATCCTTATGGCTTTCTCAGCCTGCTTTTTATAGCATCTAGGACCACCGACCCAGGGTGGCTCCATCCACAGTGAATTGGGCCCTCTCATCTCACTCACTAATTAATAAAATGCCCTATACTCTTACCTATAGCCTGGTCTTATAAGGAAATTTTCTCATTGAGATTCCCTCTTCTCAAATGACACTAACGTGTATCAAGTTGATATAAAACTAGTGAGTACAACTGACCCCTTATCAACCTAACACATAAACACATAACTTTTCAACTTTTCATTCTCATTTGTATTTAAGATAACATATTACTATCAATAACACAGAATAAAACAGATTACAAACTTAAAAGTCCTAGAGTCTTTTCAAATCCAAGCACTGTAAAAATTCAGTGTCTTAAAAAATCCTGCTGTGGGATGTTCTGTATGCTGTGAATGTGTTGCTCTGATTGGTTGATAAATAAAATGCTGATTGGCTAGTAGCCAGGCAGGAAATATAGGCAGGATAAGCAGAGGAGGAGAATTCTGGGAAGATGAAGGCTGAGTCAGGAGATACCAGCTCATCATCCAGGGAGCAGCATGTAATGGCACACAGGTAAAGCCTCAGAACACATGGCAACATATAGATTAACAGAAATGGGATGAGTTTAAGTGTAAGAACTAGTCAGTAGTTAGCCTGAGCCAATGGCCAAGCAGTTATAATTAATATAAGCCTCTGCATGTTTACTTTGGGGATGCAAGTGGGAGAGTTTTGTCTCAACTTCTGGCAGGCTGGGACACAGAAAAATTTTCTACAAAATCCAATTCACTTTTAAAAACCAAAGTATCTATAAAAATCTAAAATTTCTTTAAAACTTCAAAGTCTCTCAACTGTGGGCTCCTGTAAAATCGAAACCAGTTAAATACTTTCTCTCCCCCATGCCCCATCCCCCCACTCTCTCTTTCTATTTCCCTCCTTCTCTCTCCTCCCCTTCCTCCTCCCCTTCTTCCTTCCTTCCCTCCCTCCCTCCCTCCCTCCCTCCCTCCCCTCCCTCCCTTCTTCCTTCCTTCCTTCCTTCTTTCCTTCCTTCCTTCCCTCCTTTCTTTTTATCCTGGTTTTTCGAGACAGGGTTTCTCTGTATAGCTATGGCTATCCTGGAACTCACTCTGTAGACCAGGCTGGCCTTGAGCTCAGAGATCTAACTACCTCTTCCTCCCGAGTTCTGGGATTAAAGGTAAGCACCAACACCACCTAGCTTTTGAAATACTTTCCTATTTCAAGTGGCCAGAACTAGGACATGGTCACAATCTCAACAAAGCAAAATCCAAATTCAGTATTGTAAATAACCAAGTGTCCAGTGTCTGGGGTTCACTCATGACATCCAAAGTACTTGTTCCCTTCTCTGGCTCCACTGTCTGTAACATACACAAATTGTCTTCTAGGCTGAGCTGATTTCACCCCATAGCTACCACTGTGCTTGGTGGTCATCCCACAAGACTGGTATCTCTAAAATGCTGGGTTTCATCCTGCATTTGGACTGTCCTTTCACCAAAGCCTCTCCTGGCTTCCCTTTATGCTGCTAAGCTTAAACTTCTCCACATGGCCACTTCAGTCCCAGGGTTTTGATTTCTCCCGGGGCAGCAGGCTTCCATTAGTGCCATGTTTCCATGGTCTCAAAGAGCTGTTATCCATGATCTCCACAATCTCAAGATGCCTTGAAAACCACCTGGAAGACTTTTCTCATGACCAAGTTTGGCTGCCAGCATGGGTTAAATCTTGGTCACCTCTGTAACATATCTTCTGTGAGTACAGCCTGAGGAAGCATTTTCTAGACAATGTCACCTCAATATTGTTGGTCCATTCTTGTCCTGCTTTTGCTTTTTGTTTTTGAAGTACTGGACAGTGAATCAAGTCCCTGTGTGGCCTACACAAGCTCAGCCACTGAGTCACAGCCTGAACTTTTATTTTATTTTTTGTAAATTTTAAGACAAGATCTCATGTAGCTTCAGCTAGCCTTACCATGTAGCCAAAGACGACCTTGAACTTATGATTCTCCTTCTTTTACCAGTCCAAGTACTAGATTACAGAGGTATGCCACCACTTGTACTTTTATTCCATTCTGAGGATTGAACCCAGGGCCTTGGGCATGCTAGGCAAACACTCTACCAAGGGAGCTACGTCCCTATCCCTCTGCTGGTCCCTTTTCAATCACAACTTATTCTTCAGTCATGGTTGACAAGTATCAATTTTCCCAGTAAAGCAGAGGTTTCTCTTTGGTAGTTCTTAGTGCAAAATATTGCATGGATGGCATGTTTTAGGCTCGATTTCTATTAGAAACTCTTACAAAACTGTATACTGAGCTCTCCCCACTCAATAATATTTATTTCAGCCCAAAGTTCCAAAAATCCCTCTGCAGTTCTTCCAAAGCATGGTATGGTATGTCACAGAATTCCCTCAAAGTCTGGTACCAATTTCTGTCTTATGTAGGATTTCAATTGCTGTGATAAAACATCATGCCCATAAGCAACACGGAGAGGAAAGGTGCTATTTAGTTTACTCTTCCACACTACAGTATATCATGAGGGCAGGACAGGAACCTGGAGGAGGAGCTGGTGCTGAGGCCATGGAGGGGTGCTGCTTACTGGTTTGCTCCTCATGGCTTGCGTAGCCTGCTTTCTTATAGAACCCAGGACCACCAGCCTGGGGCTGGCACCACCCTCAGTCAGTTGTGCCCTCATGAATAAAAAAATTAAGAGTAAGAAATTGATCATTAACTAGGAAATTGCCTTATAGTCTTGCCTGTCTACAGTATGATCTTATGGGGGCATTTTTTTATTGAGCTTCCCTATCAGATAACTCTAGCTTCTAAAAAGATGACCCTGTGTGTTGACCCATCTAGCCATCACAGAGGCATATACATCCTAAGCAACTTTTAGATTATTAGTTTTTTAAATTTTCATTTAAATGGTCAGTGGTAGATGTTAGATAACTTTCTGAGTAAATAAGTCATATGTACATTTCTTTTGATTTTTGCCATTCATTTGTATAGGAATTTTACGGCAAGTAGTTTGAAATGTAGTTATTATAATAACTGCTATAATATATATATATATATATATATAATTTTCCATATATAATAACTCATATGTAATTATAAATGAAATTCTGTATGAATTAAGGCCATAATGCACATAAATAATAACTTTTACACTTTGATTTGTAATTCAAATAAATTTGGCATAAATTCGCCTTGTGTTATTCACCAAACAAGTGACTGACAGGAATTTCTATGGATAAGATAAATTCTTTTACAAGTAACATCAAATAATTTGCTCACACATTAAAAAATATCTTTTGAAGTGTGATGGTTCTTCATCCTAATTCTTAAATGTATGAACTTGGATTTTAATATTTTTAAAATCCAAATTGCATCATTATAGGTCCTAAGAAAGAGATTGTTCTCTTCACAGCAATATTATGTTTGTTGACTTTTTGTTAATAGCTACCTAGTGTTTATTAAAGATTGCAAGTCTTGCCTCTGTCCTAGTTGTCATAAATCTCTATAAGAACTATTGATTTTTAAGTGAAAAAATAGCCTTTATTCTACTTCAGTGGGGATAGAGTTACAGCTTTCTCTGTTGGGATCTCATTTGTAGCCTCTGCTATTATGTGAGCCTGTGATAATTATACGGACATGTCATCAGAAGCACTTTGCTCTTGTGGTTCTTGTTAGTGAACTCCACAGCTGATGATAGATCAATAAGTACTATCAAATGCCAAGTCATTTCTATTTCCTGAACATTTTGAAACAGAATACAGCCATTACTATTATAACCTGACATAATGGCCATATGGCCTAGCAAGGCTTAGGTGTAGAAGTCCATCCAGTACAGCATTTATGAGGAACAGAAAGGAAAAAGGATACAAATTATCTCAAGTTTTGAGAAATTAGTAATGTTCTTCTTAAGGACACAATGTAGAGATCACTGTTACATGGGGAGCCCAGCCCCAATGAATACATCTACAGCATAGCTTTTGTATTAGTGGCTCAGGAAACATCCCAGAAAAGGGAGGAGAAAAGATTGTAAGAGCCAGAATATAAGAAAGTCTGCTGTAAAACTGTCTCCCCTAGACATGGCTGCATAAACAAGTCTGGAAGAGCTGCAATGTAAATAGATATGAGAAGGAGGAAGGTGTTGGAGGAAGGGAACTTGAAAGGCTGGAGGGAGGAAGTGGGGAAATGGTATGATTATAACAATTAAAATTTCTAAATATAAAATTGCAAAATATGAAGTTCTGCACAGACTATTAATAAACCTAGGTTTAAAGAAAATAATAAGGGAACATATTTTTAATGATGAAGTAAACACTGTTGCTTAAATGGGCTTTTTAAGATTTGCACTGATGAGGTAAGTTACTGGACACAGTGGACTTATGGCCTACCAGTGCTAGATCTCTTGGTGTTCTAGACATTAGAACAAAATATTCTAAAAAATTGTTCAACCAGTTATCAGTAAAAGTTTTCATCTCGGCAATTCATCTTTATCAATAACAAATAAGATTTTATTTTCAAATATTCCCGACAACAAATAACATATCTATTTCTCTCACTAGTTTATGTTAGAAAACAATTTGACATTTCACAAACTTTGTAATTAGGCTCCTTACCCATCACCATTGTAGTGTTACATCTTTGTAGTTACCTTCCTTGTCATTACCACTAACTTTTGAGTTTAGAGTTGCATTTTGGTTAGCTCTTTCCCACCTGGCCCAATACTTATGTATCAGTGGTCTAGTGGTTTCAATAAGAAGAGAATCATGGGGCTTCAAATTATATGTCTTTCTAATGTCTTCATACATTGCTCATAGTTAACCCATCACAGGGCCTCTAAATAACATCTAATGTACGAATCTTCCTGTAATATGACAAAACTGAAAGAACACAATTTATTCAAGAGCTGTATGAGTTCGCATAAGTATAAAAGCTGGCGTACATTGTGAATGCTTTGTGTGTTATACTTTTATAAACCAGCTCTTCACTGAGAGCATCAGACAACTCTGATGAAGGAGGATTGCCTAGAGGATTTGTGGACACCGAACACTAGCACACCTAGTGCTATTCCATCACCAAGTGTCATTCCTTTGTTTCATGTACACATATTTGAACACACACAGACTTGCAACCATTGTGCTAGATAGGACAACCAGAAGAATTCATACACATCTTATACACGCCATACTGCTGGGAAGATCTTCCCAACTTCTGATGGGAGATTTACAGACACTGGAAATGGTTCTACCATCCCACTGGCCAGCAATATTTTAGGTCATTAAATCACATTGAAGGTTTGTTTTACTTCCATTCATCATTATGACACATCTCTAAGAATACTAAATTCTGTGAGGTATGACATTAGCATTGGTGGAGCTACAAAAACTCTGTTCACTTTGATGGAGCTTCAAGTTTGGTGTCAAACATTTAGAAAAATGCAACCATTGCTCTTACACAAATAGTTTTTTTTTTGAGTACCGACTTGATGCAGTAAAAACATCTGAATAATAACTCCCTCACTGCACTCTTTACAAGGAATTTTTAATTTGTTTTGAAATACAATAAGTAATCCTTAAGGAAGAAAGAGGATCATCACCTTGTTCCCCAATCTCCTGACTCAGGTTCAATTTTGTCTGGCTTCCTGAGAGCAGGTCATACTGTTTTGTCAATGGACATGTCCCAGGAATTGTTCTCTTTTGTCTACTATTGCCCATCTCATAAGAAACATACTGCAATCTCACTTATGTCATTGAAAATTCTTAAAATGATATTTTCAAGAATGACTCATAATATTCTAAAAATGAATTCCCACAATAAACACACACACACACACACACACACACACACACACACACACACACACACATACACACACACACACACTTACTAAACTTTGGACCCCAATGACTCTACTTTCACTGAATCAATACAATGTCCTCTCATAATAAAAAAAAATCACCCACTATTCTCTGCAAAGCCATCAGAATACATCCTTGAAACTCTCAATATAAACAGCAAAACCCTTATCCACCTACTTTTAATGATTAAACCAAAAATTAAGAATTGTCATCTTAAGGAGTTTATATCCCCACACAGTAAGGAATCATCACAATTGAAAAATTGGAATTATTTAATACAGATATCTAGACTTCAAAATAGTTTTTGCAAATCAGAATATGTGGCTATGGAATTTAAAATGTCATTTCAAAACTGCCTCCTATTAGAATTGGAATTATATTTTTCTAGATTTGGTCACCTGAGACCAAATATACTGCAGCCACACTTCTTACTTCAATCTGATGGGTCTCTCTCATTTATGGTCTTCATGTATTTGAGATATCGCCATCATCTTGGAAGCCACAGGATGTTTTGTTAGAGTTCATATAAGAAATGACATCATATCTTTCATTTTTTTCCTGTTCCTCCATTCTTATATTTGTCTTTCTTCTGGGAAAGTTCTGTTTACTAATATTCTTACATTTTGAACTTAAAATTTTATTCTGAAGATTTATATTTGAACATTTAAAATGAATTATACAGAAAGTCTCACATTTTCAGTTTGGTGTAGCTCTAACAATAATGGAAGCAGCTTCTGACGCCTGTCCTTTCAGTACCAGGAGTTCCATATTTCAAATATATTACTCGGTTTCATTCTTGTGTCCATTAAATATGACGGCTAGTAAACCTGTGTGGAGGTAGGATGATTTAGTTGTGATTTGCCAAGGGTTTTCATGATAGGAAGGATTATTTAAGTTGCATGTTAATGTAGAAGTCAGTGGATAAGAAACTTTGCTAAATAAAGGTTTCAACTTTGTTTTGCCTCTGGGATTTTGTTGCACAGCATATAATATGCTGATACATTATCTGATGAAACTGCTGTTTGCAATGATACAAATTAATAGAAGGGATTTATCATTTTTATCAAGTAATAGAAACAAGTACCCTCCTGGGAAATAGAACTTATCTTCGAATTAAAGCAATTAAATCCATGCCACTGAACCACACAACCTCAGTCTTGTGAGGTTATTTAAAATTGCTTCTGGTCATATGAAATACATTTTTAATGAGTAGCATAGAGCAATGTAAGTACTTAAGGATATAAAGACTCCACAGTACACATCATTTCGAATCCTTATTAAAGTACACAGCACATCAGAAGTAATCTTATTATTCAGCTCTGTCAGGAAAGTTATCCTCCCATTATTATCTAGGGCTCTCTGGAGTGTAAGCACATAGTATTCTAAGGGAAAGTTAAAGGGACACATGGCTTTTCTCTCTTAACTCTTTATGCATATTAATTAAGCATGGATATATTTTAATTTATGGAGTATATGTACAGGTCATCTTTACTTAATTACTAGTGTGCATTTATACATATATTTAGAAGTTTGTCTTTTGACACACTACAGAAAAAAACTAGTTTACAACTTAATCAGTGATTAGGAATAATGCATTCTTATTCCAGTTATATTGTTCAAATTTTTAAGTTAGAAGATCAATGTAGTCTCTGTAGTCTCACATACCATGAAAATGATTGGGTTTGCTTATAGTTTCCAAAAAGATAGTGGGATTATATATGCAGCAAACTATACTGTAAAAACAGTAACTTTAAATCACTCCATAAAATATGAGCCAGAGAATTTTTTTTTTTTTTGGTTTTTTTCGAGACAGGGTTTCTCTGTGTAGCTTTGAGCCTTTCCTGGAACTCACTTGGTAGCCCAGGCTGGCCTCGAACTCACAGAGATCCGCCTGGCTCTGCCTCCCGAGTGCTGGGATTAAAGGCGTGCGCCACCACCGCCCGGCGAGCCAGAGAATTTGACAGCCTTGGTAATATAACATTTTCTGTTATAGGATAAATATGGACATATATTGTCACGATATTCCCATGGTCCAAGCTCCATCATGAAGCAAATAATGGACAAATGTTTTTTAATTGTATTAATCAAAATCATCTAACATGAAATTATGTATAAGTGTAAAGAAGACAGATAAAATTTATTAGAATACACTTTTATATTCAATTAAAAATCTTCAATCTTATGACTGATGAAATTGCTCATCCTGGTTTGCCACCAAGTCTGAGAACCTGACTTGATCACTGGATCCCTTGTGGTGATAGTGCAAAACATGAATTCCTCAAGTTGTCTGCTAATCTTCACACGTGCTCCACTGCGTGTGTGCATGCCATGTATGCTGAGGCACAAATGTTAGTATGTGCACATTAAATAAATAAATAAATGCAAAAACAAAATTTAAAAATCTTTTCTATGGAGAAACTTATACAAGCTAATAAAACATAATTGAATAATAGATATACAGCATGATCTTAATGATCTAAAAGCCAAAGCATTGAGTTCATTTGGTGATTCCATTGTGAGAACATTAATGAAATATTTGTAACACTATCAAGGCCAAGGTTTCAAACAAGGAAATAACAATCTTTTCATTAAGACTATTTTTATGTATTCTAAATTTTATTTAATTGATATTCTTTCTCTCAAGTAAGAAAATCTTTTAACTCATAATGTTGATAATATTGTATATTAAAAAAAAGACTTAGAAGGAATTACATCTATTAAATCACTAAATTCCATCTACTCAATCACTAAAATTATCCTTGAATTTGAATTAGCCAAATTGAGAAGTGAATATTAGGGTCAAAGAAAATTCTGATTGACTTTTAGTATATATTATTTTTAAGTCCCTTGCAATATGTCTTTATTACTCTTCCTACAAAGGGAGATTCTCTGTCTCTGGCATCTGGTGATGACTTTCTTTATTGCTTTTGAAGCACAGCTGCCCCATGCAAAAGTCTGCATTAACTCCTCAGATATGTGGAGTCCTCTTCTCATTATTCGCAGAGTGCCTACCAGTTTACCAAAGCACTGTGTCCTTTCTTAGGCCTCATGTGAGAAGAATTAACTGTGACCCAGTTAAGTCTAAGGGAAATTCCAAAACCACATGATCGTGATCTAGTAAATGTCTAAGTTACCAGTTAGGAGTCGGTACACAACCAAGACTGAGAAATAGGAATAGTTATGATCACAGTCCCTACCCCAAACTTTTATAAACCTTTGATATAAATTTAGGAAGTATCCGAGCCTAGCAAAGCAATCAGAAAGTTACTAAGTATTTTCATTTGTCCTCTGAAATTCCTTCCTTCACAACCCAGCTTCGGTAAGTCTGAATTATATTTCTCAAAAATCCTGGGGGAAATATCAACATGAGATAGGAATAACTTTGAGAAAACTAGGTTTTCAGATTTATTAAAAAAGTAATGTGCATAGGATTTTAAAAGTTGCTTTCCATTTCAAAAGCAGAGGTACTGGGAAGATAATCAGCACTAAAAATCTGCAAAACTACTAACCTAAGAAATAGGAGAGCAATGTAAAGTACAGTTAAATTATAGACCTGGACTGTGATAATCATCACCTTCCTAGGAAGCCCCAGCAGAGAGTAAGTGCAAATACTTGATAAGTAAAAACGAAAAAAAAGGCTGAAGTAACCCACAGTAGACAGTGTATTGAAGGTTTTAAAAGCATCAAAAAACTCCAATCCATCAAATGGAAAAATTGCCCTGCGCGATATAAGAAATGTTTCTATTTGATTTCAGTGTTTGATTTCAAATAAAGATTCAGGGGCAGGGAAATGGTTGGGAGTTATGAAAAGATTCTCAAACATGATTGGGGAACAGAGTTCCTGATTTATGAGGAAGGATTAAAGGTTGTAAATGTAGAGAGCTGTGCTGGGCGTGAGTGGCCAAAGGAGGCAGTCAGGTCTCCAAGCTCATGGAAGACATGAAACACATTTGATTTTTGGTTTGCATACTTATTTAATAGTAAGAATTTTTAAAACAAATCCATATTTCAACATATTTGAAAGCAAACTATTTACCTCAACATATTGGTAGTATATTACAATTAAGAATACTGAGGAATACAGAGATTGTTGTTTCAAAAACATGAAAAAGCATGTGTTTAGAATTCTGACCTTGAAGGATTTGAATGTGGTGACTTCCTGTTGATTACGGTACCACACAAGCTGCACAAATATGGCCATTGGGTTCATTCATTTCCAGTTTTCCCCTATTTCACAGTACATGGGTAAAATAAGTCAATTCAAATTAAACAATCAGAACATGATATGCCAAAACTACTGCTTAAAATAATTGCTGTGATCAAGCACTACATTACATCTGAAGTTTCTGTATTGCAAACTTCACAAAAGTTGGGTTATATGATTTTGCTATTGGATGAAGGAAGGCTATTCATCAGCAGAAATATATTACATAATTATGACTTCAGCAAATGTGGAGAAGTCCTTCTGTTCCATCTAGGGTTTTGCTGCAGATTTCATGAGTATCTCATCAGAATGCCCCAGGAAAGTCCCTAATGTCCAATGTCTTCTGCTTCAAATTTTCATGAATTTGCTGGAGCTCTCCAGCAGGTGTTTTGGGAAAGTCCTCTCATCCTGTAATTCAAACTTCAGTGAGAATTGTTTGTACCCAGGGTAATCAGATACGTTTGTCAACGTATCCTGCAGTAGTTTTAATACCCATTTCCTCCGATACCTGTGAAAGAAGGAACTCTTAAGTATATACTCCATGGGGGTAAACAGTACAGTCCCCTAAGTCTAACGGAAGGTAGGCAGAAGGAGGTTGATTTGGGGAGGCAAGAGTGGAAATTCTACTATTACTGAGTGAAAATAATAGGCTAGACCTCTGAATATGTGCAATAGCATCTTTAAAGCTATTAGAATATTTCTTCGGACAAAAAGAATTTATTAAAAAAAAATCATGGGAAAAGAAGATGTCACATTAGTTCTTTCATTTTCCACTACAGACCACTTGGTGATTGATGATACATTTATTTTCTGGTTCAACACTTGGAAATATCACTTATTTCAATGATGAGTGCTTCCACAGCGTCTGAGCTGCCCAGTGGAGGGGATGACATCATGCTTGCACATTGGACTCCTTGGTTTTGCCTCGTTGCTTCTTTACAATCTCTTCACTGTCATGATCATCATTATGAGTTATAAGCTCCTTACCAATAATTTGAATGACCTCAATTTCCTCCACATTCTTCTTTAGCGCATGATATGTTCATTTTACTTTTTAACATCTTTCACATTTTAGCAAAGTAGTTATTTAAAATGCATGCAGAGCTGGGAAGTAAATTACTAGGGTAAAGGGCATTTCACGATGATTGAAAAATGTGCTCATGAACTGTTGCCTTTTCTCTCTAACAGTTAGGCTGACAGAAAGGATTCTAGAAATGGGATTTTGCAGGCAAATATTAATGTATTGTACGTATTTTCTATTTCAATGTGCCTTTCTTTAGTGTTTTTGTATCATTATCCTCATTATGGATAAGTCTGACATAAATAATGCCTGTTCCCACATACTATTGCAGGATTTTATGCCCTGACAGATTCACAATACGTAGGCACTTAGTTAACAGTTTTATAGTTAGGATTCCATGGGAAATGTATGCATCAATTTCAAGGTTTGCTTAAAACCTCTCATCTGTTGTTTACCAGCTTTATGTAGATTTTGCTACAAGATATCTGAATGTGTGCATCTCTCAAATAGATTTGAAGTAGTCAATACTTATGTTGATATGAAAAATGAGAACTCAGATTCTGAAGATCATAGCATTGTCATTTAGAGGGTGGTTGCTGGCTACAGTTATACTGGTGTGAATGTTTAATGGCATCTGTATTAGTCAGGGTTCTCTAGAGTCACAGAACTTATGGAGTGAATCTCTCTCTCTCTCTCTCTCTCTCTCTCTCTCTCTCTCTATATATATATATATATATATATATATGCATATATGTATATATATAATTGTTGCTTAAAATATATATGTCTCTCTTTATTTCTCTCTATATATCATATAAATCCCATATGTGAGTGAATGTGTGTGTGTGTGTGTGTGTGTGTGTGTGTGTGTGTGTGTGTGTTTGAATTTACTGGAATGACTTACAGGCTGCAGTCCTACAATGACTATCTGTGAATGGAAAGTCCAAGAATCTAGTAGTTGCTTAGTCAGTCCCAAGTGGCTAGGTGTCTCATCTGGTCTTCTGTATATTCAGGAATCCTGAAGGAATGAATGTGCTAGCAAGGCGAGGGCAAGTAGGCAAAGGACGAACACACCCTTCCTTCTTCCATTGTCCATATGTAGACTTCCAGCAGAAGGTGTGGTTCAGAGGTAAAGGTGTGTCATCCTGCCTCAAGATCCAGATCACAAGCGTGCCCTCCATGTCTGGTTTGTAGTTCATTCCAGATGCAGTTAAGTTGACAACCAAGAACAGCCATCACAGCTTCTTAAAGCCTCTATTTTGCTACTTCTTTCTTTATTGAAGATTTTGTTTGGCAAAACTAATGAAACATGTTGAATCTATTTCACTCACGTGTGTGTGTGTGTGTGTGTGTGTGTGTGTGTGTGTGTGCGTGTGTGTGTGTGTGATTCCAGGTAACCTAGATTTTAATGTCTACAATAAAGAGTTGGACTTAATGACAGAGAAAAAAGGATTCTTTGAGAACTGAACTGGAGGAATATGAAGAACAGGGCATGAAATATTTTAATTTGCACAGATGACCCAGCAGTACCCCTGTTCTTGTTGTTGTTGTTATGTTAGGTTTTAATTCTTGAAAACTATGATTTCTTGCATTTCACAATGCATATATTGCAAATATTATTAATAATTGTATAAAGTGTACTGGATTTGAGAACTGTTTCTAAAAATATATATTTGATAATCTATTGTATGAATATTTTATTCTTTATTTACTAGTCACTTCTCTAGAATAGATCTTTGGAAGAATATGCAGAACAAGAAATAATTTGAGTGACAGTGAGGAGAGTCTCCCAGGAAGATGTTTGAATGGGTGTCTTCATAGCTGTAATGTACAGTCAATCATATACTTTCTCCCCTGGTTTAAGACCTTCAGTCCAAGTAATGTGTGCAGGCTCTAGCTTATACATTTTATTAAGTGCCTCTAAATTTCCTCCAAATGGAGCTTTATTCTAGGCCTGAAATGTGCCTCTGATTCTCACCATGCATTGTCTCATTTTATTTCTACAACATGACATTATTTTACCCATTTTGCAAAACATAAAACTGGTTCACTTAGAATTTAAGTAACCTATCCAAGTTCATCGGCTGCATATTGGTAGTATGGAGGCTAATGTTGCCAATTGATAGTTCCAGAAAAGGGAACAAGAAGAGGGACAAGGATGCCATGGCATGAAGAATGTATAAGAAATGGAGCCTGCAAGGGATATGGAAAAGCAAGAGGGGGCCAAGAATAAACTTTGAAAATTATACCGTTCAGCCCTGTTCCAATGGTACAGGTATCAACAGCATAATCACAGTGATTTTGTCAGGTTATACTTTGACCACAGGGTGTATGAAAGGAGTAGTTTTATGTGGCTGTGATCCAGAGTCCAGAGGATGAAATCTGCTTCAGACATAGTGAACTAGGCTGCATTAAAAAACTATCAACCTAATTTTAAAACTATAGCTGTTAGTATGATTCACTAAATAAAAATTCATGTGATTATAAAATACCCACGACATGCAGGTAAAGGCATCTCACAGTTCATAGAAAAAAATTATGAAGTTTCTGGGAGTGTACCTAACACTATCTAACAACCTTAAAGTGTTTAAAATTGGCCACAGGGATTTTCTTTGTCTAGGTTATCTAGCAATTAGAGCAGATTGTAGGCTGTTAGCAACACAGTTTTATCATCTAAATATACTTAGGCACAGAATGTTGACATATTAATTATTCATCATGTATCAAGCAAAACATAAAAAGTAAGGTTGTAATGAACTCATATATTGTGATGGGTATCTATTAACGATGGAATTTACACTCACCATGGAACCAACCCTCTGGTAATGTCTGGGAGAGAGTTTCTAGATTGAGGTATCTGATGTGGAAGATCCACCTCAAACTTGGATGGTAGCATTTCCTTGGTTAGATTTCTTTTTTTTTTCCTTTTTTTTTAATGGTTTTATTTTTTATTTATTTTATAATTTAATTTAATTTTACATATCAGCTACGGATTCCCCTGTCCTCCCTCCTCCTGCGCCCCCCCCCAGCCCTCTCCCTAGCTCAACTCCATTCCCATCCCCTGGGGATTCAGCTCAGCTTGGTATATCAGTCAAGGCAGGTCCAGTCCCCTCCTCCCTTCACCCAGGATGAGCAAAGTGTCCCTGCATAGGCCTCAGGCTCCAAACAGCCAGCTCATGCTGTAAGGACAGATCCTGGTCCCACTGATCCAATGACTGATGGAAGCAGATGCACAGATCCACAGCCAGGCCCCAGGTGGTTAGGTTTCTTAACTGAATGAAAAAGATAAGGATGTTGAGCAGAAATCATCTCTTTCTTATTCCATTGCAGACAGTGTCACCAGCGTCTGAAGCTATGGCTGTGATTTCTCACACACCCTTGTGGACAAGGCTTTTAAGCTGTGAGTTGAAACAAACCCTTAATTCTGAAGTTGTTTTATTTTTATTTTTTCAAATTAAATTTTCATTGTAGCCAGAAAAGGAACATATAGAGCTTTATATCCACTAACTACATTAACTCCTCATAATTGGGCTTTGGCATCTTCCTTGATGAAAGTACAAACAGATTTTTAACCACATCTGAACCACTGTGGGTCAGAGGAAGAGTGTACTTATACAAAAGTATCAATGAGGCAAAGTCAATTTCCCCAAGAATAAAATCAAGGCTGTATGACTTTTAAAATGAGAGAAACTTTATATAAATTTACACAGATGAAAATACATATTTTATATGCTTATTTTAATATATATATTCTTCAGCATTTGGGTGGAACATCTCGTAGATAATTACTATGTCCATCCAATATAAAGTGTCATTTAATTCTGAGGCCTCTGTGTTTTTGTTCAGATGACTTAAAGTGGGGTATTGAAATCACCTACTATATTGGATTTACATACATCAAGGTCTTTATTTCCATTACTATGGCTTTTACTTCAGTTGGCTGTGTCAGAGTTTGGCACATGTAGACTTAGTCTTGTGATATATTCCTTATCAACTGATTTCTTGATTAGAATGAAATACTTTTCACTGTCTCTTCGGATTAGTTTTAGTTTGAAGTGTGTTGGATCAGGAACCAGAGTGGCAATTACTGTTTACTTCTGGACTCCATCTGCTTGGAATACACTTTTCTATCCTTTCCTTTGAAGGTGGTGCCTATCTTTTTTTTTTTTTTTTTTTTTTTTTTGGTTTTTCGAGACAGGGTTTCTCTGTGTAGCTTTGCGCCTTTTCCTGGAACTCACTTGGTAGCCCAGGCTGGCCTCGAACTCACAGAGATCCGCCTGGCTCTGCCTCCCGAGTGCTGAGATTAAAGGCGTGCGCCACCAACGCCCGGCTTGGTGCCTATCTTTAAAGTGGAGTTTCTTGTAGACAACAGATGGAAGGATTTTGTTTCTAATCTGTTCAGCTAGCCTCTGCTATTTGATTAGACAGTTGAAGCCATTAACATTTAGAGTCATTACTAAAATGTACACGTAAACTGAAGTCACTTTGATGTTGCTTGCTGATTTGCGTCCATTTTTTGTAACGTCATAGTTTCCTTTGTTTTCTTCCTCAGGCCTCTTGGCTATTCTTGTTCTTTTATGTTCAAACTGTCGCCTCCAGTATTCTGTTGTCATTTTTTGTTGTTGTTTTACTTTGATTTTAGATTTTATTTATTATTTAAAAGTTTTTGTGGATTATGGAAAGCTTTTCTTTCTCCTCCAACTATGGCAGCTTGTATTACTGGTTACAGTTGTCTCCATTGTCCTTTATGGTCATTGAAACGCCTTGTTCCAGGGTCTTCTGGCTTTTAGAGTTTCCACTGAGAAATCAGCTGTTACTCTGATGGGTTTTCCTTTATACGTGACTGATATATTTTTTCTTCTTGCAGCTTTCAGTGTATTTAGTATTTTGACTATGATATGCATGATGTTATTGTTTGTTTGTTTTTGTTTTAGTTTTTTTGAGTTTTTTGGTTTTATATTGTTGGGGTCCTGTGATCTTCTTGTATCTATATGGGTGTGCTTTCCTTAGTTTGGGGAAGTTTTTCTCTATGATCCTGTTAAAGATTTGGTCTATGTACTTCATCTGGGATTCTTCTTCTTCTTTGATTGTAATTAAAAATGGGTGTTCTGATGGTGTTCCACATTCTTGTATGTTCTTTTCCTGTGTTTTTTAGAATTGCCACTTTCTATGCTTATTTTATCTGGACCCTCCATTTTATCTTCGAGTCCTGTATTCTATCTTCTGCTTGATTCATTCTACAAGTAAGGACTCCCTGATCTTTCAAAACTGGATATTGATTTTTTCAATTGTATGTTCATTTCAGCTTCTGTTCTCCTCAACATTTTTATATTTTTATAACTATAAACCACATTTTCCCTTCTTTGAGGAACTAGTAATTGTTATAAGATATTAGTTATTAAGATTTTTTTCCTGTTTAAATATTTAGATTTCTTCCTGTTGGGTGATGCACATATCTGTATTTTCATAAATGTTTTAAGCTCTTTATTCATAAGTAACTAATTTGAAACTAATTTGATAAATGAAGGGATAGGTTTTGATCTTTTTTTAGACAAGAGCAGTCATTAGTCTGGAGTTAATTTGTCCCACTAATTATACAGTACTCTTTGAGTAATTTTCCAGTGACATTAATTATGAGATATTTCATTATGGTTGGAACAAAACCTATGGATGACCTTATCTCTGGAGATGTTTCCCACTGTACTTTAGCATAGTTTATATACTCACAGGGCTATCCTTTGTTCCTGTGTGGGCTTGAGAAGGACCCCAAAGATCACCAAGGGGATCATTCTCTCTGAACTCTATCTGTCATGACCACCACAACTCTCAGCATATTAACTTAGGAACTCAGCTGGATTTGGGAATTCTTTCAAGACTTTAAACTGATTATTACAAGGATAATTCTCCTTCCCTTCAATGTTATTATTCTTTAAGTCTAATATCATATATCTAAAAATTTTCACACATATTATTAGTTTTATCTGGTAAAGTAAATTCATTATATTGTTTTAGCTAGAGAAATAATTACAATGGTTAAATAGTGTTTTTTTCATAGTTTTTCCGGTTTTACTCATCAAAAAAGTAAATATTTTGACATTTGTGAATTTGGAATATTTGGTAAATAAAGACTTTCATGTGATTTTTAATTATTTTTGTCTTTAATCCTTTAATTCTGGAAACTCATGAATATATCATATGCCATTTTCATGTATACTGTCTTTATATATTGGTTAATTTTTATTTCATGTTTAACTGTTATTTATCATTTTATATTTTTTAGATAATTTGATATTAACATTTATCATAATTTAATGGTGAAATATAGATGAATGTATGTATGTGAGTATGAAAGTTATAGAAGTAATATGGCATTTTAATGCTTTAATAAAAAATCTTTAAAAATCTGTATATTTGCTGTTGTGTAGCTGTATATCACATAAAGTGTTTTTTTTTTTAAATTGGGGTTAACTAAATTTTTCACACATTAATATCTATCCTTTCAGATCTTATCAGGTATTTTTGTAAGGGCTTAAAGAGCATAAATTTATGGCATAGAATCTTATTTTCTAATATTAATTAGTTAGTACTACAAATTGGCAATTATTTTGATGGCACATACCTCAAAATTAAATGGAAAATATTTCTAAGACTGCCTTTTGTGCTAAATGGGAAAGTATAAAGTCTATGTTACAAGCTAATTGTAAGAACAGTCCATGTATCTGGAACTATTATTTATTGATGTTATGCACATACACACAAACACACGTGTGTGCTGCCTCACTTGATTATTATAGTTTATAAAACAGTGTGGATTAGTGTTTTTCTTTTTCAGAAAAGTGCATTCAGCCTGTGCCCATGGTTCAGCTGCCACTGCATCATCTAGATGCATCAGTGATGTATCAGATCTCTGATTTTCATTTTGTATGTTTAAGATATCTAGTTGAAGGGTGTAGAAATATCTAAAGTTCCTTAGTCAAAATGTAATTTTAGTGCACATTTGATGATAAAATACTGTGAACTGACTTTCTCACTATGAAACTCAGTTCTGATTTTGTAAGTAGAGCTGAGGAAGGGCAGATCTCTTGAAGCTGAACTTTGGATAAGGTACAGTTGGCAAACTGGAGAGAGGCCAGCAAGATACCTCTCCCAATAGCATTTCTCCTCATTTAACAAGAAACCTTCAGTTCTTTCCAGTTCTTGCTGGGTGATAGAGCTGCACTTGTTTAGCATGCTGAGTACATTCTTTGTGTAATAGTTCTCAGTTTTTTCATGAATGTGGTAAACAAGACGTGAAAATGGTGGTGGACAACTTTATTAGATTATAATAGCACCTGGATGAGAAACTAAATTATGATAAGTCATTGTGAAATCCACACAAAACGAAATCCCCCCTGCTCAGTCTACCGTGGACAGTGTATGTCTTAGATTGTAAATTCTGGGTTGTGTTTAATAAAGGCCTGAATTCTCATTGCCCTCAGCACCTTCAGTAGGAAAACACAGTTGACTTTTACTACTGTTTTATCTAAAAGGAACAGTTTCCTAGGAAGAAAAGAATCTCTTTGTGAATCGGAACATCTATCATCATTTAAAGAGAATTCCAGAAATGACAGTTATCTTATTTAGATAAGGTGACACATTACAGCTTCCCTTCCTCTCCCCTTTTCTTATACAGTGAGATCTGTACAGAGACAAAATTACTCTATCAGATCAAGTAAGTATCAAAGTCAAACCTCATCTTACAAGTTTTACATTTTGTATCTCCTTGAATTCATCTCTCAGCTATATGGAGGACATTTCAAGTGGATTTCTGTTTCTCTTGGTTACATTGAGTGATAATGCTGACTGAAATTATTTTTTGGAGAAAGGTTATTGTCAGGACTTGTAGTGCCTTGAAAATGCAGTTATAGGCTGTTAAAAATTGGATTTGAGACGAATGAAAGAGCTCAGAATGTCAGTGTTCACTATTTAAACTACATTTTAAGTCTTCCTGGAGTACTAATTCACAATGAATTTCATATACAGCATGGGGACCCCCAATCCTGCTTTTGATTCCCTCTACTGGGCCTGAGTTTATAAGGAAACCCTCACCTTCAATTAATGAAATGGGAACTTAGTGATCCTTTCTCTCCTTAGTCTTTGTTTAATTATTCAAGTAGATGTGAACATAGGAATTGAGAGTCATTCTTAGTCAAATAACCATTTAACTATCTTCAGTTAAAATGAAAAGGAAGTCGGTGCTGTGAAAATTACAGAAGGAACAACCATATAAATATGCCTAACAAATTACTTTTCTTCATCTTAAAAACAACACTGCAAAAAATAAATGAAGTGGAAAACTGTCTGTTTCAGTTTGACTTCTGTTGATGTGATAAAATAGTGTAGAGGAACAGGTTTGTTGTTGTGGCTCACATATCACATGAAGGAAGCCATGGCAGGATCTAAAGGCAGGTACCCAAAGTGAAGAACTGGAGCACAGACCATGAAGGAAGCTGTTAATTGACTTGCTCCCCATCGCTTGCTTTTCTTGCTTTCTTTTACAACACAGGACAATCTGCTCAGGGGTGGCCCCACCCACCATGAGCAGGGCTCTCTTACATCAACCACATATTAAGAAAATATCCCTCACACTTGCCTACAGGCTAGTCTGACAGAGGCAATTCCTCAACTGAGATTCTCTCTGTCAAGATGTGTCTGGGTTTGTGCCCTGTTGACAGAACCCACCAGCACACCATCTTTCCATCTTGATTCAGTGATTGCTAAGTACCCTGTAACAATTTGACAAGGCAACACTCTGCTTCCCAGAGGAAAGTGTCATTGGACCATTTTTTCATTATATAAACTCATCTAATGACTTCTGTTGGGAAGCTATTGGTGAATTTAATTTAAATATGTGTGGGCATTACACAGAGCACACTATTGAAACAAGAAATATGAATATACCTCTATACAATACTTAGTATAAGTTATTTTATTACCATTAATAATAAATAAATATTTATAAATATAAGGAAATAAAGCAAGAATGAAAACAATCATCACTCACTAATTTCCAGATTTAAACCCTAACAATCTATTTCAAACATCTTCCCTACTCAGTCATTAATTTTTTTGTTATAGTGGCTGAAGATTTATTTCTTTGATCTGAAAGTCCAAGCAATTAATAAAGCTAAATAAATGCTTTGAAAAGTTTTTAAACTAACATCTTCCTGTGAGGTCTGCACTTCATGGGAGAAAAGATGCTTTTCCAGATAAAGAAAACTTGAATTATGGCAATGAGTTAACACATTTCCAATTTTCTGGATTGATTAGTTTTTCAAGTTTGGAAGCAGAAGTGCCATGCAGCTCAGGTTATGCACTTCCTTTCTTTGCTTTCCTTTCTTTGAGCCACTTCACCTGTGATATTGATTAGGATTAGTCTCTTGTTTTTTCATTGAGATAATCTCAGTTTTACTGCTGTTTATGGAGTTCATTGTTGGTTAATTCACTTGGTAACTGAGTGACAGTTCTTATTAAAACATTAGGTCTATTTTACGAGACCTTTGCTTTTACCACCATTATTTCTTCTTTATAGCATTTAATAATTCTTACTAAGTTCTATAAGTGAAAGAAAGCACAATCATTTCACTTTATGAGATACGTTATTTTTATGCTTGGAATTTTGTCTTTCCACATTATAAGTGTTTAATCCTGCCGGAATTCATGGTTATGTTACAGCGCTATTGATTTTAAGCATATTCAGATTGCTTTGTTTAGACATATCCTTTTTTCTCATATTCCGTATGGATCACTTGATTTACTATCACCACATGCTAAATCACTCTTGATCTTGAAATCCAACATAAAAATAGACATTGTATCCACATTTCTTTAATATGAGTTATGTACTTCTGAGCCTGGAAGGTGAAAGATGATGTGAGTATGGGAAGAGACAAATTTAATAAAAATGACATGAAATAGTGGTTAGTTTTTACTCTTTTGGGGGACCCACTATCCAGCTCCCAAATAAATCACACATGGAGGCTTATTCTTAATTATAAGTGCCTGGCCTTAGCAGAGCTTGTTTCTTGCCAGCTTTTCTTAAATTATCCCATCTATTCTTGGCCTTAAAGCTATTATCTTTCTGTACTCATGTATACCTTTATTTCCCTTATTACTCTGTGTCTGGCTGCGTGGCTGGGTGGCTGGTCCCTAGCATTCTCCTCTCCTTGTTCTCTTGCTCCTTCTTCTTCCCTCCCAGATTTCTCCTTCTATTTATTCTCCCTGCCTGCCAACCCCGTCTATCCCTTCTCCTGCCTTACTATTGGCTGTTCAGCTCTTTATTAGACCATCAGGTGTTTTAGGCAGGCACAGTAACATAGTTTCACAGAGTTAAACAAAGGCAACATAAACAAATGCAACACATCTTTGCATCATTAAAACAAATGTTCCACAGCATAAAGAAATGTAACACATCTTAAAATAATATTCTACAAGGTGTTACATAAATTCAGAAAGATACTTCCTTCTGAGATGTCCAATATTCTGTACCTGGCTTCAGAATGCTTAGTTTGTATGTACAACCCATGCCTAAAAGAGATATCCATTGATTTTAAACCAAATTTCTGCAATGTACAGGCATATACTATTCATTATTTTCCTACCAGGATGAATGTACATTATTGTCAGTTTCCTTCTTTGAAGTAGTTTCTGTCCAATGGCAATATGTAGGCATACTAGAGATGAAGTAAATGAATAATAAATAAATATAAATCATACTATCATAGTTTAGGTGATGTAAGAAATACTAAATCCCTAGATTTTCTTCCAGACGCTTCATTTTCTAGTGAATCTGACACATATTTTGCAATGGTAGGATGGAAAATGCCTTTTGTAGGCTCACATGTACTTCAGGAGGAGTTTCAGAAACTTTAACCTCTAACGAACAGACGTGTGTCCCTGGGGATAGATCTTGAAGGAACTTGATTTTGGTTCTACCTCGACCTTTCTTCAACCCCGCTGAAGTGTGAAAAGCCTCCACCACATGCTCTCCTGCCATCATGACTGAGACTGTGAGCCTAGATGACATTTTCCTCAAAATGCTTTAGTTACAGCAATGAGAAAGTCACCAACCTGTATGATCACGACTGATTACTTTTTATGCACTGAGCATTGTTTCTAGAACTCTTCCATTGTGAGAATTAACAGTATGGTACTCTTTTGGGGATTTTTAGTTTATCGACAGGTGCATATTAAACAGCTAGTCACAGAAGTGGTGACTTAAAAATTAATGCAAATGTCAAAAGGGGGGCATGCAAGTATGCCGTGTGTATGTATGAATAAATGTTTGAAAGGGAGTCAGTTGGAATGATTCCATAGGAGTGAGAAGGTAGTGAATTTACTTTACCTGAGATTCATCATACCCTGGTTAGGAAGTAAAGTGCAGTAAGGTTTTGGCGTGTTATTTGTCTCTTTTCTTCTAATTCTGAGAGTCAAACACTTGGTCTTACATATGCCAGACGAAATGTTTATAATTAGGCTCTTTGCCTAATGCAAACATTTTTCTAATGTGAAATGATATGATTATATGGCTATTCAATATTTAGCCATTATATAGATATAATGCTAAGAATTTCTAACATTTAACTCTCCAACAAGATCATAAAATTATTTGTTATATTTTAATTTGATATAAAAATAAGTTACTTATAAAACATAATCATCATTAAGACAAGATCAAAGCTTTTAGCAGAATTCTAAAGATGCTCGTGAGTTAATAATAGTGATGCTATTCACCTTTCAAAAAGTAAGAGTAGTTTGAAGATGGAGGTCAGTTAAAGCTTTGCAAATCTGGAAGGAATGTTTCAGAAAAAAAGACATGCTACATGTCCAATCTTACATTTAGACGTTTTCTTCAGTACCAATTCAGCTAAAAAAGAAAGGAGATACCAAATTCTAAAAGATAGAAAGAAAATATAGTTTCACATAATTATGTGAAATAAATCAATCTTAAATTTATTTATATTAAAAGTTTTCAACTGTGTTAGATTCTGAACAAAGCATGTTGCTTGCTTATGTTGCTTGCATAACATGCAAATGTAATTACTTACAAATGTATAGTTGAATATATATATGAGAGCAGTATCATAGAAAATCTGAACTGGAGGTCCTTTTCTTCTATACTGCCTACCCCTGTAACAGGCCCAGCCTCTTACACTACTTTAAAGGAACATGAAACATATTTTAATAATGGTTCATCATGCACTGACACACATCGTTCAAAGGTTATATTTAATTTTACTTTTATAAATTTTATAAATTTGGACAAATTTATCATATTTAATGACATTATGCTAATACACAGTACTTTATTTGCCTAAACATAAATTGTTTACCTGTGCCTTCCTCTTCCATATTATATTCAACCACTGATATTTTCCCTTTTGTGCTTTGTTCAGAATCTAATACAGTTGAAAACTTTTAATATAAATAAATTTAAGATTGATTTATTTCACATAATTATGTGAAACTATATTTTCTTTCTATCTTTTAGAATTTGATATCTCCTTTCTTTTTTAGCTGAAGAATATTTCATTGATTGGATGTGTCACAGTTACTTATCTTCTGAAGGAAATTCTGGTTGCTTTCACTTTTGAATCATTTAAAAAATGCCGTCATAATATCCTGGTGTAAGATTTTGTATGCATATATACATATATATTATATGTATGTATTTTAATTGTTCTGTTCCTTTGGGTTAATATGAAGAAGCATATTTACTAGATATTATATCTAGTCTATGACTAATTGTATAAGAAAAAACTGTCTACTAATGTGGTTATATTATCTTTCTTATGCTTAATAAATGTTTAGAGAAAAGGTTTTGGGAAAAATCAGTTGTCAATAAAAAAAGAGTAGACATCAAAAGAAAAAATTAAAAATAAAAATGAATTAAGAAAAACATCAACATAAATATAATCCTTTGAATCTGATTAGTGAGGGAGCTGGAGGGATGAAATGGCTCAGCAGTCAATTCTATGAAATTAGAATATTTTATGTGAAAAAATGATTAAAGAGGGAAAGATTAGAGGAGGAGAGAGAGCTAGAGAAAGAGGGACATGGGAGAGACAGAGCTAGGCTACTGTCTACAAGAAGGAGTCAGATAAATCACAGCCATCAGAAGGAGATCAAGATCACTGTGACATAGCTCAAGAGCTGTGATCAGAATTTTGCATTAATAATTTCATTTTGTATGCATCCTTTCTCTCGTACTTGCTAACGCGACTGAAGTAAGTTTTGATCATGTGATTTATCCAGTGGGGGCAAAAATACAGAGTGGAAGTAAGTATCACCTCCAGGCAAAGGGTAGTAAGGAGCAGAGACCTTCAGTTCAAATGCTGGAGGAACTGAGTATGCACACAGCAAATTCAGTGAACACGGAAGTCAATCTTTCCCAGTGAGTCCAGAAGTTACTCAGCACAGGCTCAGACTTACTGAGAGCTCTTTATGAGACTCCTCTAAAATGAATCCGGACAACTTATCCTAAAAAATGAAATGATACACATTATTGTTTTAGATTGCCTAGTTAGTTCTGAGTGATTTGTTACTCTGGAACAAAAACAGAAAAAGAGGATTATGTCAAAGTAAAAAATTCCCAATACAACAAAGGAAATATCAACATCGTGAAAAGAAAATCTATATAATTGGGTAAAATGTTTATAAACTATTTTTCTGAAAGAGATTATTATCTGGTATACACAAAGCCTGAAAAAAAAAAACACCTCACTAGCAAAAAATTTTAGACTTACTTAGAAAAAAGTACTTCAATGATGTTTTTCAAAAGTATCTGAAAGTGAGTAAGAGGTATGTGGGAATTATCAGCCTGACTAATCTACAAGGAATTGGCTCAAAACTACATTGTGATATTGGGTCACTCTAGTAAAAGCTCTATAAAAAGGGAAAAGGACAGAAGTTGTTGATGGGTAGATGTGAGGGGAGTTCTTTCATGTTTTTGTTGAGAACATAAATTATTGCTGTTGTTTCAGAATACAATATGGAAGTTCCTCAAAACTTGGAAGGAAAATGGTCACATGATGCAGCAACTCCATGCATATGTATCCAATGGAAATGAAATCAGCATGGAGACATCTGCTTTCTCACTTGTAGGAAATTAAAACAGCTTCAACTAATCATGAATAAAGGAACTGTAAGGAACTGTAGCACATATGCATGGCGGATTTGTATTTGGATCTAAAGTCACAAGCTCATTATTACAAAAAGATGAAGATGAAGGAATAAAGACACAGACATTTCCAAGTTAGCGTCGTAGAGATTGCAACCACAGGAGGCGGGGATCATAAAAAGGAAGCAAGACTGTAGAGAGACGGATTACAGGGTACCAACGTATACTTAGCTACGGGTGTTGTGTCCTGATGTGTTGTTGCCCATGAAGATGGTGTAGATAAAAACATATGATCCATTTCAGAAAGTTAGAAGAAAGATTCTGGATGTTTTTATGGTGAAGTAATGAAAAACATTAGATCAGTGCTTAAAATGGTTAAACAGTGTATACTGTATTGAAGCATCAATAGTATAAAACATGTATGTACAATTATTTGCTGTCATCAGTTAAATATACTGAATTTTTTTTTTTTTGATTTTCTGAGACAGGGTTTCTCTGTGTAGCTTTGCGCCTTTCCTGGAACTCGCTCTGTAGCCCAGGCTGGCCTCGAACTCACAGAGATCCGCCTGGCTCTGCCTCCCGAGTGCTGGGATTAAAGGCGTGCGCCACCACTGCCCGGCTTATACTGAAATTTTAAATGGTAAAAATAACAAATGAAAGTAAGTAATTTTGTTTATAAAAGTTTCTTTTTAAGTCAACAGCTAACCATATTTTTAAATGATAATATGAAATATTAAATCATGAATTTCCCTAAGATATGGTTTTCTTTAGGATGATTTCTAGCAGTGAAATATCTCAATACATATTACTGTTGCTAGTGCTAAGCCTGAACTTCCTCCATTTGCAGAAGGGCAGGTGGAGTCTGCATTCCCTTCTTCTGATTCTGGGTCTTCTTGTCAGCATTTCAACCAATGCAATGCAGAGGAAATGAGATTCAATGTCTTTTGAAGCCAAGGTGAAAATGCCATGTAGCTTTCATTAGATTCACTGTGCCATTCCTACCTGGAGGAGCCACCAATGTTGTAAGAATTCTGTTAGTCATGAGATCACCATGTTGGGTGACCATCTGAGGAGGGTTTGTTTCAACTCATGCTAGCCCAGTTGTATTTTATGCACTCTGTTATACTCTGTAAACTATTCAATGCACTCAATAATCACTTTATTAGGAAAAAATGAAAGAAAAATTAGTTAAAATAGTTAGACATGTTCTATTTCAAAAACTGAGGGAGGTGGCTTTTGTAAAACATGCGCAAATATCACACTGAATACACCATTAGACTGCATGGATCAAAGCAACATTTTAGTTAGTAACACATGCCTTTACAGATATTTCATCTTATGACAAATCTCTTTATTCTTATGACAATTCTCACTTTATGTTTCTCATACACATTTTTTCACAATGAATTACAATTTCACCACATTATAATTTTGCAGTTTACTGTCTTTTTTAACTTTTTCAGATGCATCCCACTCTAAACTGCAAAAGATCCCCATTTACTGTTTCAAGTTGATGTTTATATACTATGCATAACCATAAATTTTATTTAAAAATAAAATGAAAGGAGGAGGTAGATGAAAAGGTACACAAGAAAAAAATCATTTCACTTAATAAAAATTATATATCCTGAAACTAGGGAGATAGATCAGTGTTTAAAAATTGCTTTGCTTTTTCAGAGGACCTGGGTTCACTTTCCCCATAACCATGTGGAGGCAATTCTCTTTAACCTCAGTTACAGGTATCCCAATCCTCTACTGGCCTCTGCAAGCATAGCACACCAGTGAGGCATATGCATGTGTGTATGTATGCAGGCAGAAATGCATACACATTAAAAATATTTAAAAGCTGTATACCTCTATTAATGTAGTCATTCCCCAAATACATGTAATTACCAAAAGAAATCTCATAATTGATACTTAATGTTTATTCATTTTATACGTCTAAGTTACACTTCAACAAAAGACTATAAACTAGAGAAAACTCTAATTTCAAATACAACTGAAAATATATTCTTATGTTTATGATTTTCTCTATTTATTTCCTCCTGAAGTTTGTTGTGTATTGCTTATGTTCTCAAATATGCAAGAGAAACTTTGAAAGGGAGGATTAGAAAGTTTAAAGATAGATTATCAACAAGTGCCTGAAAAGATTAGAGAAAGGAATAGACTAAAGATTTCCCCAGTGTACTCCCAATTCATAGACTGAACAATAGGAGAAATCAGTGGCCATTATTTGGAACTAAAGAGTCAAAGAGGAAGAGAAATTGAAAGAACCAGGAAAGCTTCAGGTAAAATAGAGGAGACAAAACAGGGATTATCCCCAGTGGTTTAAAATGCCCCCAAAGGCACTCACCATTCACAATCTTAAAGCGTGTGATCAAGTGAATCAATACACCTTCTCCTTTGATCCTTCATATAGGTGTCCCACTGACCACAACCTACTAGGAAATAAAGGGTATAGTAATCTCTACTCCTAAGAAGTGCCAGATAATTCTATCCAGAGGTGGAGTCTATTTCTATTACAATAGTATTTCACATGTTGAATGGTCATTAAGAAAAAAAACCTTGCACTTCTATTTGCTTTTTGTTCACCACTCTAGAGGTTGTGGGACCTGAGATAATGGAGCCCATAAACAAGGCAGACTAAAGTCTCATGCAATATCCAACTTTATTTACAGCATCAGACAATTTATACTCTGGGAGTTAAGAAGAGTCACGTGAATAAGGCATACAATCACAAGGACAAACAGCATGTGGCAGACAAAGCCACACATGGAAAAACATGTTTCTTCACAGATGTGTACAAAAAATATGAATAGTCAGTTGTAATGAACGTTCTGAAATAAACTCACTTGTATCTGCTACACCAGGATGGAGCACAGAAACATAATTCAAGAACAATTCTGTGTTTTAAGGTAACCGAGGTCACAGGACCCTTGCCTTGTTTTTTTGGATTTTTCTCACAAGCACTCAGAATTCTCACAGGACTGCACTCTTGGATTGTGTTCTTATACTTCAGACAGTTTTCATTTCTCTACTTGAGATAAATTTCTTTCCTATGAGCTCCAATAATGACATATGACAATATAATTTTAAGACTAATCATTAAACACAAAAGCTGAAAGAACTGAATATTTTTAATTAATATTTTTATAGATAATGTGAATTTTAAGCTAAAAATTATAGAGTTGTTCTGTAGGCGAAAAGAATGCCTATGATGTTATAATGCTCTATATTTTTTTTTTGCATTCTATCCAATCAAAGTCCATTTCATTCAGGAATAGTGTACCGTATCTCATATTTCATTTCTTTAACTAGATGAATATGAAGGAATAAAATCTTTAAATTCTGATATGCTTCACTGGTAAAATTTTTGGTTATTTGGGAACAGATATTAATTTGTTTTTCTTTATATGTATAAATTAAGAAGCCATACATATAGAAGAATTATATATTGTAAAATTTACCCAATTTTTTTTGTTTCACTGTTCATATATTTACAATTTTACTTTATTAATGTACCTTTTCAACATACACAAACATAATCTGTATACAGGAAAGTGGTTGGATAAATTTATGATGTAGATTATGAGACATTATTAGAATTCCCCACAATATTAAAAAGTGATAGATTCTTAGCTGACATAGTCATAGAAATCAGTTTCTCAGCAATAGCATCAATCAATCTTAATCGATTGCTTTGTCAACCAATACAACAGTGGACTGCTACATACATAGTGGTTGAGCCAAATTAGAAATAAGAGTGAATCAATTATTGCTACTTTCAGCATATCAAGTAAATCCTATCCATTATGAATGTAATTTTTTTCATTATTAAACAAAGAAATCATGGAAGGATGTTTGAAGAGCCATGAACATTGAGTAGACTGGAAGATTTTCAATTTTTTTTGCTAAAAATTATGAATTGAAGATTTTGACTAAGTCATCTCCAATCTGTTTAACAATGTTTATGACTTAGTTACCTGGGTATAATTAAAATTAAATGTGAGGAATCCAAGATGAACAGAACTAACACACACCCTACATTTCAGGGATGTTTTACTGACCTTCTGTGGTTCTGTTTGGGAAACCAGCCTAATGTTACCCTGTATTTTGCTTTACTATCTAAATTTACTTAGTCACCTTGGAAACACTGTTTTTTACAAAAATTACTGACAATTTATAAAATAAATTTTCTATGTGATTTAAATGTTTTTGTAAATATTTAGTATTCTTGAATATATCCTATTACATTTTCTGAAATTTTTAAACATTGAAACATTTACAATAATCACTTTCTTGAAATATAGGACATTTCCAAGGAATATCCCATAGAGACAGAAATACTATTTATACAAAAAGATTATCAGATAGCACAGACAACATCACTGATTAAGTGCAGCAGAAAATTTCACCCCCGTGTCAAGATTTGGTGGATAGCTTTTCAGAATTTCATGAAACAATAAAAATAAATTATCCCAACCACTGAAACATCATGGGTGAAACCTAAATTACTAGTTGTGAAAACTTAAAATTTTTCATACTGTATGATCCAAACTACATACAATTCTGAAAAAGAAGATAACCATAAAAAAATTTAAGAAAATCTAATTGATATCCAGGAGTATGAGTAGGGGTGTTTGCAAAATGGAGCTCATATATTTAGAAGAGTGTGACTATTCTGAATAGTGTTGCAATATTAGAAAATATCAGTGAAAATTTGTGAGAACTTTAAAAATATACAAGATAAATACATAGCATAATGCAAATTATGTATTAATGTTTCAGTTAACAGTAATGTATCTATGTTGTGTCAGCAGGCATATTCAATATGTCATACTAATGTTAATGATGGGGAAGCTTGGGAGGAGACAGTGGAGCATGTGGACTACATGGGCTTTCTCAGAACTTTCTGCTAATTTTTAATATAGATGAATTTCTAAACAGTCTTATTAAATAAGAAACACAGAGCAGAAACACGGGGTGCTTTCTCTAGAAATATCTCTACGGGGTGCAAGCCGTAGAGATCAGAGCAATAGCCTCCAGCTAACCTTAGCTCACCTCTTCGCTGTAGCTTCCCAAGAGAACCTCTTCCTGTCTAACCTGCGCCTTTATTGCCTTCCTGTTCTGCCTTCTCATTGGCTCTAAGCCCAGCCACATCACTTCCTCATCACTGCCTGTCTATACAGACCTCCAGGTCTCTATGGTGGCTACTGGGATTAAAGGCGTGTGTCACCAGGCTTGGCTGTGTCCTTGAACACACAGAGACCCTGCCTGCCATGTGATCGGATTAAGGGCCTGTGTTACCACTGCCTGACTTCTGTTTTATGGCTGTCTATGACCTCTGATCTCCAGGCAAACTTTATTTATTAGCATACAAATAAAATCACATATCAGCACAAATAAAATATCACCACAATTTCTAAACACAAGACTTGGAAAAATACAAAAGATATTAAAGTAGTCATGATTGCACAGCTTCCCATCGGGAACCTGAGCCTACTTTTGATGCTCTTCAATACATGTCTCAGTTTGTCATTATTCTAATTTGGATACCTGTGAAGGAAGAGCACATTCAACTACTCATTCTTGCTCCAGGTAGAGTACATTTCTTCAGGATAGTGTGGGTGCTATTCCAGCTTTCTAATTGCTGCTTGCTGGAGGAACCTCCACACTTGGAGTCAGGGTCACCCACTTCTCAGAAACTCCCGTGGGATCACTTACTTTTAATAACAAGAGAAATGAGCAACTGGAGTGGTCCAACTGATATGCCAATTCTTACCTAGTGAAAGTGATGGTGACACACTACTGCCTTTGTAATATTTTACCTTTGGAAGGAAGGCTTATTCAAGGGAAACACATTCCTAAAGATCAAGCTTGGGAAATTATGAAGAAAGAAATCCTCACTGTTCATCTATGAGAGTTGATGACCCCATGCAGTTGCCTTGTGATTAGTTTCTCTATAATTAACTTATTTCTAAATCTGTAGAAATAGAGACTACAATATGTTTCATGTCTTGAGAAGAAATTGCACAAAATATATTGAGATTGCTTATGAATAGTCCTTTCTCTGTTGCATTATTGTCTTAATCCTGTCTTTCTAACCCAGAAATTGGATGTCTGCTAATCTACTACAGTGTTAAATGCCAAAGGTTGTGCTAATCCTCTCAGCGTTTGTCCTACTGACTGTGACTCATTACTCAAATGTAAAAGAATTTCTGAACAGTATTATTAAATAAGAAACACAGAGCCAAACACAGGGGTGAAAGTCATAGAGATCAGAGCAATAGCCGCCAACTAACCTTAGCTCACCACTTCACCATAGCTTCCCAAGGGAGCCTCTTCCTGTCTTACCTGGGCCTTTATTGCCTTCCTGTTCTGCCTTCTCATTGGCTCTAAGCCCGCCACCTCACTTCCTCATCACGGCCTGTCTATACAGACCTCCAGGTCTCCGTGGTTGGTACTGGAATTAAAGGCATGTGTCACGATGCTTGGCTGTGTCCTTGAACACACAGAGACTCTGCCTGCCATGTGATCGAATTAAGGGCATGTGCCACCAGCACCTGAATTATGTTTATGGCTGTCTATGACTTTTGATCTCCTTGCAACTTTATTCATTAACATATAAATAAAATCACATTTCAGCACAAATAAAATATCACCACACTCAAACTCTCCTGCTGCAAAGTTTCAAAATACCAACAGAAAAAGAAAGCTCTGGTGTGTTCAGCCTCATATTAATGTTATTTTTTCTTCTTTCACAGGTGAAAAATAGCTACTTTAAAATGTCCAATTCTTATTCTGAGTATGTTATGCTATATGGTTAAGAATTTGGAGACAGTGTATAACTAGTCAACTTCTTGTTATTTGTGTCATATTGTATCACATGTCTGGATGGACTCAGGGGGTTCATGTGTCAGGAAGGAAAATGTGAAGACAGAGGTATGCATTGCAGTCATGATTCCTGCAAAAGGCTCTGAATAAGTGTGGTGAAGAGGAGGTACTTGTCTTCCGGTCATCTCAGATAGCATGTGACCCTGCTAGCATCTTGTAGCTGTCCCCGTAAGACCTATGCCAAGAGTTTACTATTACCAGATGATAAATCTGTGATTGTTAAAATTTAAAAAATGTGGTCATTGTTACAGCAAGAGCAGAAAGTTTATAGTCTCTTCAAAGAGTGTCTGTTTACTCCTTGGCTTTCTGACTCTTACTTCTTTCTTCCATCACAAATAATTCATCCCTCATCCCTTGATCTCTGGAATTTGTTTTCTTATTTTATTTAGCTTTGAAATTTATATAATGACAAATACTTCACTAAGTGACCCAATAGATAGCAAGTTGGATCCAGGAACTCTAAGAACCAGGCAGCTCAGGGATTGGCATGACCAGACATTAGTACTAAAGTTACACTTCCCAGAAAATTGACATGTCACTCTGAAACTTTGTAAAAACAAACATTTCCCTAACCCAAGTGAAAAGTCACCACAGCAAAATACAGTTGTACAGGGCTGAAGACAGGACTGAGAAAGCCACAAAACACAAGAATTATGTAAAGAAGGGTATATGGTTCAGGACCTTAAAGACTGGTACGTCATTTAACTCAACAATAATGTAAATAATGGACCAGAACATTTTCATGTTCAGTTTTTTATTTATGCACAATGTGTGTACAGTTTTTTTTAAAAAATTGTTCTTTTATTATGTTTTTAGTTATATAATACTGCTAAATTATAAACTTGTGGGAAAAAAGTAATCTAAAACGCTAAGTGATTGTTACGTATAGTCCAATTTTTAAAAATAATGTAATTAAATGGTAATATGTCATGAGTATGAAAAAGAACAATTTTATCCTTAAGTGTATAAAAATTTAACTAGAAAATTAGCGATCAATGTTTGATATATACCATAGTAGTAAATTTGAATAAAAATATCATAAAGTCCTGTCAAACTTGATAACAGAAAATTCAGTATGATTGAGAATAGTGTGTTTGTTGGTAGCCATGGGGTGAAGATGGCTGTGTTCAAAGTTAAATGCAAAAAGTGACAGAAGGTACGAGATGAACAAATTAGGATCTGAATCACACTATATTTGTAAAGTGCTGAAACATGCCAGGAATTTCAAAAGTAAGTATCCAGTAGTCATGGAAATTTTAAAAATATTATTCTCCTCTTACAGTCACATTTGCCACATTTGTTTTCCATTGTTTAAGTCACACTCAAGAATATCTCTAAAATGTTTTGCTCAACTGAGAAAAAACATATTCAGATTTTTAATCCGGCAAGAACATGTATTTTACATATCTAGAAACAAACACAAGAAATAATGTTCATTATTCTACTAGCAATGTACAACTAAAAACAGAGAGATAAAAGAAGCCTATATTCTAGCTACTAAAAGAAGGCACTGTTAAGCATTATTTTTCTACTGCATTTCACATGAAAATTAACCCATAACACATATGTTATGTGTCTGTATATCTACACAAGGTATAAAAGAGTACGTCCTATTTATATTGTATTTATATAAAATCATATGTTAACATGATTGAACTTCCAAATCCTAAATTCTTTCACAGCATACATTCTTTACACTGTAATTTTTTAATAATTTTTGACATGACCCACTGCATATCTGTCTCAGTGAATTCTGCCATCCAAAGTACATTATTTATGCTATTGGTAAATTTCTTCCTGAACCTGCTCATTTTGTTCTAAGAGACATTCACTATTGATACAGTTAACACCAGCTGTCATTCACATTGACAATCTTCTTGCTAACATCGTTGTTATCAGTTTTAGAAAAATTATAGACATTTCCCCCCACAAGATTATGAGTAAAGCTACTTTACTTCTTATTCTACCTGAACAGGTGGTAAAAACCTCAAGTGTCATTGTATTAGCATCGAGGTTCAGTTTAGAAACAAGAATTGCTTTATATGAGCTGCTGTTGCTTGGCAACATCTGGAGAAAGCTGTTGGAGGTAGTGAAAACACCACATACAGCATTGTCTGGTGAAAGCCCTTTATTTTCTATAGTTTTTATCAGCTTGCAATACAGTTGGCTTTTATGATATAATTTGAAAATCTGGGAACTAAGATTTTGATTATTAGATTACAACAAGGTTTGTTTTTACATAATGAGCCACAAGGAGAATGTGCTTCTCAGTTTTATTTAGATAATTTTACTATGTTAAAATAATATAAGCCTTGATCTCACAAATCAAATTCTATGGAAATGTCATTTGCCCCAATATTTGGAAAATTTAATAGCCATAATCAAGTTTGTGTGCCATTACAACAGAAAATAAAATGATACTGGAAGTATCTTTTCAACAACAATTAAATCATTAGAACTGGAAGGCCATAAGGGAACTTGAAAGCTGAATTAACTCATTTTTTTTTGATCCAGTAGGACACATACACTGTCGTCAGATGATCTTTGCGCTCTGACCATTAAAAAACAATACACGATCATGTGTACACATTTCTTTAGTAGAGTCCCACAAAGTAGTTTGGACTGGTTTGCCAACTCCTGGTGTTAAGTGATAATCCTGTCTCAGCTTTTCCAATGTTCAGATTACAGTTATAAGCCATGCTACCCATCTCCACAGACCCAGTTTTAAACTATGGATATCATTAATAAAATCTTGTAAGAACTTTTGTAGAAGTAAAATTTGATCTTGTATACTCATTGATGTTTAATACATGACATTTTGTATTTGCCTTGGAATCCCAGAAAGGGCTTCACAGAAAAGAGGATATTGGAAATATTGTGTGACAGTGAATATTTATAATCTTATTTCTTCTTCTCGCGCTTACCATACCAGACTACATCACTAGCCTTCATTGAAATCAAGTGTAACCGTGTGACTAGTAGTTTAAAACACAGCAGAGCAGGTCTTTTTATATAACTCCAGGGATGGCCCATAAAGCCCTTTCTTCTTCACTAACTAACACTGAAAAATAATGGAATTCACAAACTGTAGCGATAGAGTCACACGCTGGAGAAAGCAGGAATCCATCGATTACCTTGCATAGTAGAATTAGGCTCTAGACAGGAACATTTTTATTTACCATATCTAGTATACATCTTTATTTTTAAAATATATTTTTAATAAAAATATAATTATATAATTTCTTTCTTTCCTTTCATTCCTTTAAATCTTCACATGACTCCTCATATAGATCTATATGTACATACATCATGTGAACCCCACATACATAAATACAATCTGCCAAGACCATTTTTGTTATTTGTATATATATATATATAGCTTTAGGGTTGAACTCTTTTTATTTTTTCTTGGAAAACCCATTAGGGTTCTCATCCCTTGGCAAATTCTCCTCCTCTTGGCAGTCAATACTTGTCCTTAGCTCTTTGTCTGAGGATTGACCTCCCGGAGATTTTCCCCATCCACATTAGCATCTCTGTTGATATGATCATTGTTCATTTTGTTTGTGCAGCTGTTCTAGGAGATGTAGAATCACGGCCGACTTTCTGGTCCTCCTGTCCTTATAATCTTTTCAGCCCCCATTCTGCATTGTTCCCTGAGACTTAGGCTCAGGCATTGTCTTTTGGATTTATCTGTTTGAGGCTGAACTCTCAATATTCCTGTGATCTTTGCGTTATGTCTGGTTGTAGTTTCCTATGATGGTCTTCATTTGCTGTAAAAAGAAGCTTCTTTGAGGAGGAGTAAGAGCCAATGTAGTTAGTAATTATACTGGTCTAGCAAAATACGAGTCAGGATCTCTTCTGAAATCTATGACCTTTCTATGCTATGCCTGAGTGGTTGGCTAGAATTCTGATACCAGGAACAGTTCCCCTCTTAAGTCATTTAGTCCTTACTACCAACATCTGAGTGTCACTATTGTACCTTAAGGTACAATCATTGTTACAGTTCATAGGTGTCACTGCTGGATAGCACTATTGACTATTTTTTCCTTTGGGAGCTTGCACGGGCTTTTTCATACTATAGAAGCTGGACTGGAGGAAGAGGATTTTGGAGTTAGGTCCAGCTAGACTAGTCAGAGGACTGTGTTCTAAGTGTGCAGTGTCTTTAGCAATGTTGGGAACTTAACATCAACCTCTGTGAGGCAACTAAGGACAAGAGCAAGACCTGTATGGTTTAGTGAGTCACTTGGACAAACCCGACTAACATTTGGAATGGGGAATTCTCATGCTTGGTGCTGGGGTACTTATTAGATAGTCTATAGCTCTTGTGTGGAGCATTGTCAGCCCAACTGGCGTAAATTCATCACACACAGACACACACACACACATACACACACACACACATACACACACACACAGAGCCATGTGCACATATGTATTCCATATAATTTTAGATAAACATAATATAATATTATTCCTTGAGGACTATTATTTCATCCTTTCCCTTCCACATTGACCTTCTTCCTACTTCTGAACTAGAGCCAACTCTCCATTTTCTCCTATCATTTCACCGGTGTCGTGGTATTTTCCTCTCAAGCCACTGCACTCCACCACTGTCCTAATTTACATTTTTTATTTCTGCAACTACCCAGGTTATATACTTGCACCTAAGGACTTGGAGCCAGGAACTATGGATTAGACAGGAGCATTTGTTTCAGATTTCTCATAAGTAATAAATAAAATGCTGTGCTCCACCAGTGACATTTCAAGTGTTCATTGTATAGAAAGTTACCTTAAATTGGCTTCATTTAATACCCATGGGAATGATTTTAAAGAGGGGAAATTGTGGAAAGGGATGCTACTATAATAGAGGTATGTGACAGAGCAGAAGGAGGGTACATGCAAGACCACAGAAACACAAGACCCACATATGGAGGGCTGGAGAGTGTTAGAAGGTGATGTTTGTTTACTAAGGTTCTATTTGGAAAAACTTCAGCTGTCTATAACAGCTCTCGATATAATTTGAGAGGTACTAAGAAAACAATTAATCCCAGCAATAAAAATAAACATAAAGTTTGAGTTGCAATATAAGCCCATTGATTAAGTAAATGCAGATGATATGATTTGGAGGCAAGAAGAGGTCTATTTGGGAATAATATATAAAATAAAACCATATAATGTAAATATATCAGAAAACACTTGTATTGCAGATGTATTCATACACATGGCAACTGATTAGATGTAGTAATACATAGAAAAATAATACCAATTTATTATTATAAACTAGCCCCTATGCACCCATTGTATCTTTGCACTAACTCTGTAAAATAAATGCTACCATTGGCCCTATTTTACAAAAGAATACAACTCAAAGAGATTTTGTACAAAGCAAACATTACTTTATTGATAACTAAAACAGTAAGGATTGAAACAAAAAAATCTAATGCTATTCTAGTGATTGATCATGAATACACTATCAGACTGAGTTTGTGAGATGTTTGTAAATTGTTTGCGAAATGAGAGAAAGGAGGGCAATTTCCCTTGATACAATAGTTATGGAAAATTTTTATAAGGACAACTTCAAACTCACAGAAGCATTGCAAGAACAGTATAAAGAACTTCCGGGTGCCTTTCACTCAAATGCTTTGTTCTTGCATAGCCAAAAGCACATGAGGACGTTTACTCTTTTCCTTTGTTAAAAGGGAAATGACCCTTCTCCGTTTACATATTGACACTTGAAGGCAATTAGAATTTGCAAATTTTATCTGACCTTTTGGGAAGGAGTTGAATGCTAGATATAATTGAACAGAATGAATCAGTATAGGTGGAGATCACAAAAAAATAATCAATGAAATGTTTCAGATTTCAAGATGGAGAGGACTAAGAAGAAACTATAATTCAGCACAAACAGGAGAGACCCTGTGCAATTGTCAGAACTAGAATTGAAACGTTCTAAAAGTCTAGGCCTAGATTACTGGCAGTGCAGAGGAAATCCTTGCATCAGAAGTCAGGGTTTGTCAACAATTTATCTACTTAGATGTTAAAATAAGTAATAACTTTATGTAGTGAACTTTAAGGAAATTTGGAAAAGATGAAAATGTGTGAATATATTTCGTAAGCATGGTGTATATACTTACAGCTATATAGAGACTTTTACTCTTATTGAAAAAATATATTTTTAGAATAAATAGTTTTCTACATATCAATATTGTCACTGAGTACCAGATGAATAGGTTCAATATCCTTTGAAAATGATCATAATTTCAAAAAGGAATTTCAGTTTTTCCTTGTAGTCTATGTTACCTAAATCTGCTCATTATGCAGTGGAATTTTAGAATATAACCAAGGGAAATATAGATAAAAGTTAAATAAGACAAGATATTCTAATGTTCCTTCTCAAAAACACTAGTTCAAGACATGGGGCTGTAAGATGAAAATAAGTGTATATAATTAACCTCAAGATCTGTGCATTTGTCTATGTTTATCAAAAGATTGTTTTATTAACTATCTCACAATCAGCACAAGATACTCTCTAATAATTTTCCTTCTTTTGTGAGTGGAGATAGTATGTACTGCTAATATATAATTGTATGTCCTGATGACAGTACATTCTAAGATAGTATCTTGGGCTATAGATATGGTTCTTTCTTAAATATCTAAGTGGAAATATATTTTAATGGAGAAACAGGAAAGGCTCAAGACTAAATTACCTCCTACCCACATTGATGTAATAAATGTTGCCTGCTTTGCCAGAATTTTCTTTGGAGGATAGTTTTCTTTGTGAATACAAATTGATTAATCTTTTACTTTTACTTGTTTGAATCACATGCAAACTATTGTTGTTTCATGTGCATTTTAGTCTTGCTGATTTACTGGCAATATGGAATCCATAAGTTTTAAACACATTTAGTTTTTCCTTATTTTATGAATTTATGTATCTTGAAAGTATGACATGGTAATGATCGCAAGAAGTGAAATTAGGATTGGAAGATGACCCAGCGCGTGAAGTCCTTGCTGTACATGGGGACATGAGTTTGGAACCTCAGCACTCACATAACAGTCAGGTATGAATCTCTACAATCCCAAGCTCTAGCAGTGCTCAGACAGAAAGATCATGGGCCTTTTGGTCTAGCCAATCTTGTCTAAAGAGTGAGGTCTAGGTACCATGAAAAAGTCTGTCTCAAAACATAGGGTGGAAAGTGACAGAGGAAAATATCCTATTTTGATTTTTGGCTTAAATACACAAGTATGGGTTAGCTTACTTTCAGAAAAGTCTACCCATACACACAC